>NC_136020.1:15074238-15106738 GCF_048128805.1 Centroberyx gerrardi | reverse complement strand
CTCTCTGCACAGGATGATGCCATTCTCCCAACACTGAGGACATACACACACACACACACACACACACACACACACACAACACATTTATTCATCATCATGTTCATCACATGCAATCTTAAAACATGGTGAAAGCAATACGCTGGATGCCTAACAAAACACACTTACACCTGTCCATTTATTTTAGACCAGCATAAATAGGATAAAGCATTAGGAAATGGAGCCACTTTCAACTGATGCAACCACTTCAAGCCTTCCCATTGTTCTGCAGTGGTGCTGTAGAGCTGCACTGCCTCCACTGGATGGCACTGGTGAGCCAACAACATCAGGAGTCAAACGTAACCTGTCATGCTTCTCCATGCAGGTGCATGCAGCTCTCAGCCAACTTGCTAATTAAATGAAAAGCTTTTCTTTCCTGCTGCTTTTTAATCCCTGTGCGGCAGCACCGGCAGATGGCACCGCTCGTGAATTTGCAGGGAAATTGGACTTTGAGTAACGAGGGGAGTGTTTTTAATGATTCCGCAGAGCTATGTGATTTGATCAGGGATGCTGAATTTTTTTTTTTGCTGAGTTTTGGAGGGCTTCCATAATGCCACTTTTCCCTGAGAGAGCAGGACAATGAGAAGGGTAGTTAGGATAAAGAGATAAAATGGGAGGGGGAGAGTGAGAGGGAGTGAGAGAGAAACAATGATACTTCCTGGAGAAGAAGCTGTATAATGACAGGACTAAGCACAGTGAGGGAGGTAGAAGAGAGATAGAAGAGAGGTAGAAGAGATAGACGGGTGGACAGATAAAGAGATTGACAGATAGATGGAAGAATGATAGATAAAGAGGATAAGTGATGCTGGAGAGAGGGATCTTCTTGGCAGTGTTGTCTCTGCTTAACGGTCAAGCCAACAAAGAGGGTGAGAGAGAGAGATTGTGACAAAAGAGTGTGTGTGCTCCAGCCCACCTTCCCCCTGTCGAAGTTCTGGACGATGGTGAGATGCAGATACTCTTTTCTCTGCCACTCGCTCTGCATGGGATAGTTGAGGAACTCTCTCAGCGGCCTCTCTGACCATTCCAACAGCTCATCATACAGCAGCAGGGTGTACGAGGCCTCTGCAACACACACACACACACACACACACAAAGACATACAGTCAGGAAGGCACACACAACTTCTGTAAAACATATCCATCTTAAAGCCGTGATAGGTTAGTTTGAAAGAAAACAGGGAGACTAACGCACTTAGCCCCCCTTTTTTCCACTTATTATTAAGGTGCACAATTTTTGCGGTCTAGATAGTCACACACAGCCTCTGCAACACACAGATAAGGCAATGATACAGCAACTTTTTGTGCAACTCTAATGGGCAACGGTGCATAAGGAGCTGCCTCCACATTGCATCAATCACACAGAAACATCTTTTTGCCTGGAAAATTTGGCAATATAATTCATGAGTGCTATCCAGTCTATCACAGCCGGAGACACAGCAGTACACACGTGCACACACGCACAGATGCAGGTGCAAAAGCTTGTGCATCTTTATGTGAACACACACCTGTACGCACACCACCACATCAGACCAAAACGAGTACATCTCACACACACATGCACAAACATACATGTCCTGGCCATGCCTTGGGGCGTACCTGTGTAGTTCTGTGCTTTCAGATGCAGGTCATAGAGTTTGTGAATGTAGCGGATGTACATCTCCTCTTTGTTCAACTCAGTTTTGTAGAAGTTCTGTAGAGAGCAGTGGGTGGTTGGGTGGTGAATGAACAAAATAAAAAAAATAAAAAGAGTACAAAAGAGAGGGGAAGAGATTGGGGGCGGGGGATTATGAAAAATGGAGAGAGAGAGTGGGAGATGCAAATGAGGACAAAATTTAAAAGTGACAGAGACAGATTGCGCCGTGGCAGAAGTGCAACAATATTTTTCGGCTGTTGATTAGCAGTGACATTTGTCCCATCTGCCTACACACCCAGGTGCTCTTGCAGATGGCTACAGTTACATAAGACATACCTAGTAGGCTGAAGGACTGACAGTAATAACAACAATGTCAGCAGAAAAAAAACAAAAAGTAAAAAAAAACAAAAAAGAAACATAAATTGGCCTGGTTATTTCATGTCTTTAGGGAAAAGAGTTTCCAGTCAAAATTCTTAAGTATGAATTACTTCACCAGAGAGAGCAATTAAGTACAAAATACAAAACCCTACAGAAGCAATAAAAATATGTAACTTTAAAATTGAGAAAATTGGCTAATTCAGATTGACATATTGTCAATTTTAGTAGTATCATTTCAGTAGTAATTTTCAACAAACTGGTGAGAACTCCAGAGAATGTGCTATTCATCCACAGCAGGAGATGAGAATTATTGATTATTATGCTTACTGAGCTCAGTCACTCTATTTTCTTTAGCACTGAGGAGAACTGCTCATGTACATTTAAAAACAAAATCCTAGACACTTTATTCTTAGCCATAGTTAAAAGGCTTTTATTTCAATGGCAAATATACAGTATGAATACAGGTCAAAATGCATTATCAAACAAACAACCAAAAACGACTTTTGTTATGAACTTATTCCCTATGTTTGGTTTGTTTGTTTGTTTGTTGTTGTTTTGTTTTTTTGTTTGTTTTTCTTGTAGTCAGTTCTACATTTCAACTGCATTCACATGGTGAAAGTGTTCTTGGCTGTATGCATTAAGTCAATAATTCTGTTTAGGGGCCTGGTTTCGTAAAAAGGCTTTTTACAAAGCCTAAAAAGCCTCTCCCAAAAGCCTCGTGTTAGTGGAACTAATAGCTCAAATGCTTTTCGGAAACCCAGACGGGGGGAATAACTGTTACTCACCAGTAAACTGACAGTACATCCAATCTTTTTGCCATCCACCTCTCCCAGCTTCATACAATCCCTGTGATAGACAGAAGCAAGGCATAAGAGATGCACAAAGTTACGACTAAAGTGGTGAAGAAAAAGAGACTCGGCGCACTCAGAGCACTTAGAGCATACGAGTGTGCACCTCTGATAGTTTGGGGGTACAAACATGATTTGAAGTGATGATAAAGTGTGTATGTATGTGTGTTTGTGAGAGTGTATGTGTGTGTGTTGCGGGGTGCGCACTCCCACCTATAGTCTAGCAATCTTTCCATTAAGCGGGTGACGGTAGCAATCAGAGAGATCCCGCTCTCCCTCCATGTCTCTCTCTCAATCTTCTTCAGCAGGCTGGAGGGAAAATGAAGAGAGACGGAACAAGATAGAGAGATTTAAAGACAGAAGGAGACAGAGAGAGGCATTAAAAAGAGTAAAAGAGAGCAAGCGGGAGGGGAAGAGTGAGGGGGGAAAAGGAAAGCAAAGAAAAAAGAAAAGAATTAGAAAGAAAAGAAAGAAGAAAAGCAAAGAGGAAATCAATCACAGTCACTCCAATGTCACCTATGCTTGTTGTCCTCCCGGTGGGAGTTAGCTAGTTATAATGCCACACAGGGCAGGAAGCTAACTTTTTTATATATAGGCCACAGTGGCTGATACATCCACTGTGGCTGATTTACCAGGCACATTCACTATTTTACCAGCTTTTTACCAGATTTTTAGAATAAAATCTCCAAATAATGGCTGGCAAAGCAGACAAACACACCACAGCCACCACTTGGCTTTCGGCTGGTGTTAATTTCCCAACCCTCCCCCCTTCCCCCTCACACAGACGACATCGAGAGAGCGAAGAGGAGAGCGTCTTACCTAGGGTACGGACCAAACAGAGGAATTCTACTCCGGACGGGAAGCATAGGCGGAATAAATTAATATTAATACGATTAATACCAGCACACACTCACACAGGTTAGTTTAGGGGTTAGTGGAGTTAGTAGCAGGGAGATAAATTAAGAAACTAAATCGAAATGATAGAACTAATAAAGCTAGAAAAGATAAATGTGGGCTAAAATTATAAACAAATTCATTTCCACTTTGGGCAGAAATATTACACTGCTTGACTGCTTACTTAACCTCTATTTTATAGTCTACATTCATTATAAATGAGATATTGGTAATTCAATAAGATACAGTGAGTAAGTACAACATATTCTACGATACAGGCAAAGATTTTAAACACTTGTGAAACCTTGTAAAGTGAGATTAAATCAATCCTCTGTAATGTTTCACATATAATGATGGTGGTAAGAGTATGATTGACTATGAAAGATGATGGGACAATTACAGTAGACACATGATACTGATAAAATCCTCATTAAAATCACACTTTCAATGACAGCTATAGGATGCTAAGAGGGGACATATATTACAATATATGAATCAGAGATATGATTAATTAATGAAACAATGTTTTTGGAAGCTGTGTTGAAATGAAGGACTTTTTTGTTTTGTCATCCACACTGGACGACTATGTTTGGACTAGGGGAGTTGAATTGGCACAGAACAACACAAAAAAGCAGGGATACGCACACACACACACACACTGGCACGAGCACATACACACACTGGCACCACTAAGCATGCAGGGGCACGGACCCGGGGACACAGGGACAGGGACGAGAGCTTGCCACAGAGGACGTGTGTGGAGGATGAAGGTGACTGGAGTTGAACTGCCTGCATACTGATCACTTACCTCCAATGACTAATTTATCAGTCTGTATCAATAGGTTTCCACTGAAGAGCTACCCAAGGCTTATTCATTAATACTCATTAGTCAAGTGTACAAGGCTGTGGCTGTAATAGGCAGCTCCCAGGGTGTGCATGTGTGTGTGTGTGAAACCCCTCCTCCAGGCTATAACTATGAATACACATGTGAAACCTTCCCCCTCAAAAAAAACAACAAAAACACAGATCTGTTTCTTATTCCCAGCATATAATGAGCCCGATGGTTTAAAACATATATCAGTTTTTACATATAGGTAAAAGCATCTGTGTATCTGTGCTCTTTGGTTAGCAGGGTGAAAAACTCAATTCCCAAAGCAGAATACTTAGGCACTTCCACTTGCACATAAAACAGCCATTTACCGAGGCAAACGACCTACACGCTGCGGCCCACACAGGCATTTACCCTGATGGAGGCCTGTGTGGGTCGCATCATTTAGGTCATTTGCCTCAATAAATGGCTGTTTTATCCGGGAGTGGAAGTGCCTCGGTACCCTTCTTTTTGAAATATAAGAGCTTTTTATTTTATATCATTCTGAATTGGCCTCGGCCCGAGCAAATTCTTCTTGGCCTTATTGTGGTTATGTATCTTCTCAGCGTCTCCCCATAAACCCCTCTCCAGTTCATTCATTGTCATTTTACAGTTTTGCCTTCTTGAGTCGCCTGTGGGCCAAATTCAATGAAACATCAGCGATTAGAAGTGACTACTTGATAACCCTAATAAAATACTCGCTCTCACCCCCCCACCACCACCCCTCTCCTCTAAAATCCAAGACAGTTTTATAGGTAGGTAGAGGCTCGCCCTAGGTAATTAGCACAATATGTATTCATATCAGATATGACTGATATGACTGTGGACTCAATCTTTCATTTCCCCATCAATTCACCCCTTCCTCCTACCTTGCTTCTACCCATTCTACGCCTGAATTTACACATCACATTAATTATTCATAGAGTCACCTGAGTGCCGGTGACCTCAGGCCAAAAATACATCACAGCCATTAGTGTTTTTCCCTCAATAAAAATGCAAGTATGTCTTTCCTCGCAGCCCCCCTCCTTCCCTCCCCACCACTCACACCCCTCATACCCATTTTTCTGTTTCTACCGCTATTCGCATCTCTCCGTCTCCCCGACTCACATGCTGTTGAAGAGCTCTCTGTAGGTCTCGTCTCCTTTGCCCTCAGACATCAGGCTGTCCAGCTTGTCTATCAGCTTGGCCTCCACCTGAGAGGGAAAAAGAGACCGAAACTGAGAGGGCAGCTGGTTCAAACATTATTGATAAATTGACCAGCAGTAAGAGCGTTATGGATGGTTTTAGAGTTTAACATTTGACAGCATGTCAGAGCAAATCACATCAAAGTCAGCTGAATCATTTATCACAAGAAAAAATGTGGTGGACCAAGAATTGCTTCGGATCTACTTTGAGATTCACGGTTTAATCCTCGTCCAGCACCAGAGAAAGAGGTGGATGTGTATGTCACTTAAATAGTATTACTATTAATCCTACAATCAATGTGTGTATAAAAAAACACCTAAATTCATACTGTATCTTTGGCTTGAGGTGGCCATCAGCTATCACTAGGAGTCGCTACCCCATATTATATTTTCAGTATAAACTTGAACTAATTACTCTATTATTTGGAGCATTTGCTGTAGCCTGCCTAAAGTGCAATATGAGTGGGGTTTGATGTTTTTGGGGCAATCTAATTAGTCGAATATAACTAATCATGTCATTAAATATCAGTTAAATAGCAGTTTCTGCCATTATATATACGTTTCAGTGACATTTATTTTCAATGGCTGTGTACCTGTTTGAAGTTGCCGCTGCGCCTCTGCTCCCAGTCCATCATGTCGTGGAAGATGGGGATCATGACGTTCCTCAGGTCAGGCTGGGGCACCAGCGTCACCTCCAGGAACGGACCAATCATCGCTGGGATGAAGTTCAACTTGTGTTCGCCTGGAGGAGAAGAGACAGAGGTCAACACAGAGGTTAGCTTCACTCTAAAGGGTTCATCGCTAAAGCCTCGCTTCTCGATCAGGTCAGAGACTATTTGACCCACTGGTGGTCATGGGCTTCCTCTCTTCTAAAATTTCAAGCTTAATATAAAAGCGGTGATTTTCTTCACTTCACAATTGGTTAGCAGTGAACTTTGGACTTTCTCTGTACTGATAATTGCTGTCATTAGCGGTTACGTTAGCCGCCTAGCCTATTAAACAAAAGTGACTTTAAGGCGTATTTTACACCAAACACATTTGAACACACATAACACAAAAATGCATAGAACCACCAATAGTACAGAGCAGAGGAAAAGCATCCAAACAGTGCAGAGTGAGAACCAAGGGGGGCATATAACTGGTTGCCATGGCGACAAATAGTTTTTGGCGAAAAAGGGTTTTTAGCTCCCATCAGCTCAGGTACGCAGAATTTTGGGGGATTTTTTTTTTCCTTCACTTCCTCTGAGGTTAGCATGCCAAACAGGCTTCAGGAAAGTCAATTTTGCATCAGAACCACAATGAATATGGAGGAGATTTTTTTTCACGCCTTGTTAAGGGCCTTAAGGAGGCACCTACTGCTGGAATGCACCACAGGGAACCACACTGAATATGTTGGCGATTTTTCACCAAAAGCTAACAGATCAACCTCATTTCAACAATCCAACTTTCGTTTAGTGCAATTTTAGATATGACACAGAGGCTTAAACCACTTATTCCTGTGGAACCCAAACAAGACCCCTCTAAAAATAAGTTGGTGCTTTCCAGAACAGCGATGGTAAGTGTGTTTTATCGTACCTAAATTCTGCCACATGCTGAAGATCTCACAGCCCATCATCACCCTCATGTCTCCATACCTGCATGATAAGATAACATGGTTAGAAATGTCTGCTTGCTTGCGGGCAGGTGTGTAAATACTGAGAGAAGCTGTACAGAGCTGCATGTTGAGCAGTGATTCATTGTATCTGCTTCATTATACTGTATGTGGTATGCAGTACAGTGCCCTGTGTGTGTGTGTGTGTGTGTGTGACAGAGAGAGACTGTGTGGGGTTTGAGAGAGGAAGAATAATGAGAGAGAGAGTGGGAGAAGGATAGGGTGGCATGCTGAGTAATAGCGCCTGGCTCATTACAGGCCACCCTATGGTACGCAGCAGAGATTGTCGAGGGTGTGTGTGTGTGTGTGTGTGTGTGTGTGTGTGTAGTTGCAAACAACACTTACTTCTCCAGTATTTTCTTCCTCTTGGAGGGAGAGAAGGACTCCAGTTGAAGACAGGGCTGGTTGATAAATATTACAGATAGATAGAAATAGGAGTCCCACACCTGGAAATGACAGCAGAAATAGCATATTGTCAAAAAAAAAAAACTCCTCCTCCTCCAGAAAGTCAAGTTTTCCGGAATTCAGACAAAAACTAGTCGATTTGCCACGGGCATCCATACATTCTTGGCAGTTGTGTTCTCAATGGTATGTATTTGCCTGGGGTTTATACACGATTGTAAGTACTGGACAATGTCAGCTGTTAAATTACAGTTACAAAAGACAATATAGTATATTTTTAACACAGGAGATATTGAAACATAATAAATGGGAAATGTGGATCTATTCACGGAGGCAGAAGCTCTAAACTCTTAAATCCCTAAAAAGACTTTCCTTAATAGAAAAACCTTTTTTTAATAATTGGTTTATTTCACCCACCTATTGTGGTTTTTATTGCTTTTCTCGCTTTGATTCTGTCTAACTGTTTTTGGGCTTATATTTTTATTTTCTGCACTGTGCTTTTTTCCTTTTTATTACCTCTGTTTTACTTCCTTGTCGCTGTGAGGCACTTTGTAACTTTGTTTTGAAAAGTACTATATAAATAAAGTTATTATTATTATTATTATAGGCTTATTTTTTTCTCTGTCAAACACAAAGCTCACTGTCCCTCTAATACCTTTGTGTGTGTGACTGAAACCCTTGGGTGTGAATGGATGTTTGTGGATGTACATGTCCACAAACATCCAGGGTGTCAGTGTGTGTTTATAACAGTGGTTCTCAAACTTTTTCTGTCATGACCCCCTTTGGAGGAAGAAAAATGTTCATGCCCCCCGCCCCAACAAAATGGTGACAAAATGTCAAGTTTAACTTTATTGAAATAACATCAAGATCATGAACATTCCTTTCACCTTTCTTTCAGTAATTTATGTTGTGCAAATAAAAAAAGCAACTTCCACTTCAACTTTATCAAACCACTTTTTGTGACATTTGTCACTAGATTGCTCCATCAGTCTGTGTGCTTTTTCAAAAATAGAGAAAAATCAAATAAAATTTGCAATCACTTTGCTAGAACGATAACAATAAAGTTCACTAGATTGCTCCATCAGTCTGTGTGCTTTTTCAAAAATAGAGAAAAATCAAATATAATTTGCAATCACTTTGCTAGAACAATAACAATGAAGTTCAATCTGTGCAAAATAAAAGAACAAATGCAGATATTTGGCAAGAAAGATGAGCAAGTCAATTTGTGAGAGCTCAAGTCTTACCACTGCATTAGTGGCTGCAATGAGATTACCATCGCACTTTGTCTTGTTTGTCTCGGAAGCATCGCTTGTTTTTCTTTTCGTCCCTGTCAAATATCTCTCCATTCTGTAAACCTACAGACTCTGTCTGAATGAACACCATTGCTAACGTGAAAGCACAGTTTGTTTATTGTTCCACCGTGAAAAAGATTCCGACGTCAAAACATTAGTTCCGCACTACATTTTCCCCCCCAGTCACGCGCGCCCCGTCATGCCTCTGTGCCCCCCAGGGGGGGCGCGCCACACACTTTGAGAAACGCTGGTTTATAGTATGTGTGTGTGTGTGTCTGTGCATCTGTGTGTGTGTGTGTGTGTGTGTAGAGCTGCATCCTTTCAGAAGGATGGCCGTTTGATACTCAAACAGCAGTACTATGCTGCGTTATTGTTTGGAAGATCTATAGAAATGTGAAATAACACACACACACACACACACACACACACACACACACAGACACACACACACACACGTCTGTATACCTGCACGTTTGCCCTTACCTTGTAGTCAAACTTGTCATTGAGGAAGTTTTTCCTCAGAGCATCAGAAAGATAGAGGACAGTTGTGATGATGACACTGAAAGAACAAGAGAAGAAGAGAAGGAGTGGTAGGTGTACAGGGTTGCTGTGTTACCTTGGAGGAAAATCCATCATCATGCACAATTCACATACACTGAATGTACAAAATATTATGGACATCTTCCTGATACCCCTTTTGCACAACCCACATCTCATTTGTGTCCCTGATATTTTGTACATTCAGTGTATGTTATTCTGTTTATTTATTTGTAGACTAATGAAGCACAGAAACGAAGTGATAAAACACAATGGCAAAACACAGTAAGACTGGAAAGAAAAAAAAAAACATATTAAAAAATAAAAACCCCAGGGGCAAACAAAAAAATAAATAAAATGCCACTTCCTTGTCAGCTGTACTTATGAAATTCACCTAACAAATGTTATTACTATGACCGCAGGATGTTCAGCTCCAGTTTTGTGAAAATGAACAAATCTTATATTGACTAGAGGAGACACTAATCTGTGATGTCATCAAATGAAACGCTCTGGCGTTTTTCCACAGGCAATAAATTGGGCTTTGTGCCAAAAAGGATATGACTGTGTGTGCATGTGTTTGTGCATACATGCGTGGTGTGTGTGTTTGTGTGTGTGTGTGTGTGTGTGTGTATGTGTGTGTGTGTGTGTGTGTGTGTGCGGTCTTACTTGTTGGTGACCAATCGCATGACGGTCCAGTCTTTGGGGAACATTTCTGGTCGGATCAGGATCCTGAACACTGTAAAGATCTGAAGGAGGAAGTCCTGCAACGCACACACACACACACACACACACACACACAGCGGACATGTTACCATGGAAAACAATACCTACAGCTCTCATTCATAAAAGAATTAATGGTTATTGATTCTAAACACAAAATTTCACTTGTTTCATGAATAACATTTGCACAGCATTCAGTTTTAACAGTTAGTAGTATTCTTTTTATATCCGTTTCACAAAATCGGCAGCAGAGAGAAGAAAAAGAATGAAACTGTCATTTGGTTATCTGTTGTTTGTTCTCTCACTCTACTGCTGAAATGCTAAATCGCTCTGCGCAAGATTCACTCAATATTTTCCAGCTGCGTTGCTCCTTTGTAAGCCGGTTAATCGATGGAGATCCAAACCAAACTATTTCATGCCACGTCTGGCCCGAGCCAGCCTGAACGAGCTAATGGAGACAAATCACAGGTGACAGCGCTGAGGTGTTGCTCGCTCAGCGGCTGATGAACCATCCAATGGCCATTTGCTCACATAGGAATATACAACTATCTCTCCCTCACTAATTACCCAGGACATTGTTGTCAAAAATAATGTGTTGCCGTCAACTTGCCTGGTTAAATGAGGGCTGAATGTCAACTACATCATGAGTGAAAATGTATATGTATAAAGAATATTCTTGGAGAAAAACGTGCACACAGATGCTCGTTATATCCACATATCATTCAAAGTCGGTGATTATAGACAGATTGAGGGCCTAATGAACTATGCTGCATATTACCAGGAGAATCTATTGTTTCATGAGTACTTTTCAATTTGTTTCTCCTAACCACAATGTCTGCTCAATCTGTTCCAGACACTTACTTTAGATAAAAGTACCACAATTTGAGCATGGAACTCATCTATCTCTTATAATTGCTTTCAAGATAACCAGAGGATATCCATTTCCTTTCAACAATTTCTGACGTTCAATGAATTGATATTCTCAGCGGGGTGAACCTGTGACCTCATTACTTTCTCTCTCTTTCCTCCTCTTCCTCACACACCCTGCCACCGTTGACCTTGCGTTGCCGCTCCCTTATTGTACACGCTCGCAAATGCGCACAGGTAAGCATACAAAGACAGGCATACGTATTACCACGCTGGAGGTCGTTAAGAGTGGGAGGGAGACAGAGAGCCAGAGAGAGACAATGAGATACTGTGTGTAAACACACTTCTGAGGTTGAGTTTCTGGAAGTAATTGGTTGAGAGAAACAGAGAGAGAGAGAGAGGGAGAGAGAGACAGAGAGACAGACAAAAATACTGTACAGACAAATAGAGAAAAAGAGACGGTAAACACAGTCACACACACACACAAACACACACAAATAAACATATGGCTTTGCAGTTGCGTCAGAAATCTCCCAGCAGCCAGAGGTCCAGTGGAGAATTTTCTGAGCGCAAATAACAGCTGAATAACAACCTAACTAGAAAAAGAGAGATACCTGAAAAAGATTGCTGTGGTGTGGCTGTATGTCCATTCAGCATACGTTATAGGTAAAACATGTGTGTGTGTGTGTGTGTGTGTGTGTGTGTGTCTGATAAGGTAGATTTAGGTTAATTTGTAAACTGTCTTTAGCCCTTGCTCCATTGGTCCTATAGTCTCTACAAAGCACTATGAGTTGTAGCTTTAAAAGAGTCACCTCACTTAATCTAAACAGACAGTTGGTTTTTAGCTTTGTTAGCTAGCTAACAAGCCAGCAGGCTAATTTAGCAAAGCAATGTTAACATGCAGCTACTAGGCAATGCTAACGCTAGCTTCTACTTTAACTACTCTGCAACAATCAGACAGTGATGGTTAACTGACCAGATTTGCTAGCAAACAAGCTACTGTATCAAAACACAAAATGGATTAGATTTATAAGTGGCTAAATGATCAGTTCCCAGTCAAAACGAGAAGAAATTAACCATGAATTATATTGAGATGAAATTCTATCTGCTGTTCACAGCCACCTGAAAAGCCCTCCCTACTTCCATCCTCCCATTTCATACTCCCCATACTGTCTATAAAACTCTCTCTTTCTGTCTCCCTATCTCTCCCTCGCTCCTCTTTCGCTCCTTCCCTCTCTCAACCAGTTAAGCACATACACACACACACAGGTTGAGACAGAGAGAAGTATTGCCATAGAAAGACAGACAGATAGATGGATGTGTTGGTCGTACCCTCAGGTCGTCTTTGTTGCTGAAGGCCTGCAGCAGCTGCTGGTAGTGTCTGTCACTCATCTGTCGCAGCAAGGCCAGCAGGCACGCCACAAACTCTCCCTGGAGAGGAAGAGTGTGTGTTTAGCATCACCATCAGCATCATCATTATTAGTGTTATCATCAAGGATGTCCTATACACTCTTAAAAAGGATGTGTGTTTCTGTAAACTAGGCACACTGCTAGCCTCCTGATGGTTGCTTGACTCTTGAATCTTTGAAACAAGTTGATTTGCATTGGAAACGTAAAATAAAATAATCTCACAACACATGGAATATATTTTTTCACTTGTTTTTATACAAAATACTAAGATTTTAAAGGGGCATTAAGTAATCTATGGCCTTTCTCGACCTCTATTTATCCTCCCAGCCCCCAACCTTTCTGTCCCCTTGAGTTTAATCATTACAGAATGATGATGATGATGATGAAGATGATGACGGAAATCTCATCACCATTATCATTTTGTTATTATTCTGAAGGTTCATTATCACCATCACTGTTAGTAATATTATTGTAATTATAGTCACCACAGCAGCAGGTCAATTTCAAATCCATAATTACTATTGTGCATTTCATCAAGTCCCAAAACAATTTAGAAATACTCACACAGACACACACACACACACACAGACATACGTGCAAATACACCCCTCCTCCCTCATACACACACACACACACTGACTCACACATATACACACACACACATACAGTGACATCCTGGAACTGTAGTCTCAAGGCAGGTCCAGCTGGCTGTGGGCGGTTGGTGATCTCCAGGATGGTCCTCAGTAAAACTCCCAGCAGGCTCTCCACAATCAGCTCCACCTCCTCAGACACCACCGGCTCCTACAGAGAAAACACACACTCAGATATACTGTATTTCTTACAGGTGATGGTAACACTCTACTCTAAGATGGCCCAGTGTATTTGCCTATATGGAGGATAAGGAAGGTTGTTTTTTCAATCATCTCAGAATAAGGAATGTTGATCTTGCACTGATGAGCGAATACCTCTGGCCATTTCTTTCGTGATAATCTGAAAGGCAAAGTTCATCCTTGAAATTCCCACCACCACCCCATTTCCCTCCCCAAGTTACATAAACACGACTCCCCCATTCTTATCTCTAGTCATTTTTATTCGATTCACATGCTTCAGCACAACCTTGAACGGCGATCGACGGCGTGCATCAGAGCCAAAGAGTTTACCTTACCTTATAATCTTCTCACTCTTAATGAGAGCCTTGAACTAGCGAAAACAGGGACTAACAAGAAGTTCCATGGCCATGAGCAAAAACTTTAAAATAATATATTCATCCCACACCCCAATAGAACAGAATGGAATAAAGGAATTAAGAAAGAAAGAAAGAAAGAAAGAAAGAAAGAAAGAAAGAAAGAAAGAAAGAGGTGAATAGAACAGAAGAAAAGAAGGTAGGATACCAAGGGGAAGAGACCGTTAAAGATTAAAAGCTACAGAAAGAGTGGAGAATGAGCTGGAGTATATACTGTATGTGTGTGTCTGTGTTTGTCACTGTGTGTGTGTGTGTGTGTGTGTGTGTGTCACTGTGTGTGTGTGTGTGTGTGTGTGTGCAGGTCCCTATGTTTGTGTGTATGTGTTTGTGTCTCCCTCTAGTCTCTACCCCTGACAAGACAGACAGGTCTTGGACAGAGCGATAATGAGAGGGAGCTTCAGACTGGCACATTGGCTGCCACTGCTGTCACTTCCCTTTAGATGTGGTGCCAGTCTGTGTGTGTGTGTGTGTGTGTGTGTGTGTGTGTGTGTGTGTGTGTGTGTGTCCTACTGGGCGTCTTTACCACTAGCTGCCCCTCTGGCAGTGAACAATGCAAGCCAGGCAACCAGAACTGGTGCACACACAAATCAGACAAACACACACACACACACACACACACACACACACACACACACACACAAACACACACGCACAGCTCGAAGTGACTGCCACTTCGACAATGCCCATTGCTAAATTGATGGGTCTCATTACTGGACTGCACGGCTGCCAATGTCCCTGTTACCAAGACTAATTGACCATATACACACAACAAAACAATCTGCTATTGCAATCTACTGGCCAGAGGATAGCCCAAAAACTAATTCCTCTTCCTTTGACCTCCTTCAAAAGTTATTTTCCAATTATTATGGTAATAATTTCCATTTATTACACTCTAAAATAGGCAAGGGAACTTATTGCAACTGCCTCTCAGAATACTGGGCATATTTTGTTTTTGTAAATTTACTTCATTCATAATGAGATGTAAAGATGTGAGGAACTACAAGCTCCTGCTGCATTGTGTGATGTGAACTCAGTGTTATCTCACCAGATCCATAAATTAAATGTTGGCATTTTTCAGTGGAAGCACTTTTAACGCCACATTCCTCCTTAATTGCGGTTGTTAAATGGCTAGTTATTCTATGATAGATGATATTTACTCCTCTACTGAAATGCACTGTTTTCTGCTTTTTAGAAATTTGGGTACAGTATCACCATGGCATGGGTATACACTTTTTCCTTTACTTGGAGATTGTCAGCCAAACCATGTATTTTTGGGTTGTTGGTGGACTAAAACAAAACATATAGCCAACATTAGCCATGTTAGTTTTCCCTGGGTGGACTGTTACATGTTTGCAGCCAACACTTCTCAGTTCTAGTCCTGATGAAGCAACATGGTGTCTATACATACAGTACAACCTGGCCAAACCCTTGTTATTGCTTGCGGCAGTACTGCTCTCTCATGCACAGAAATGCTTTGGAAAATCCAGATTTTGTTCGCTTTTTCAGTTGCCAGAAAGTGTAAAGATGGGTCTGGCAACAGTTAACTGGAAACAAATTGAGTTACTTATTTGGTTTACTATAAAACCCATAGATGCAGGATGGGGGGGGCTTGTATGATGGCTACTACTCACCGCAGTGCCATTTTCCTCCTTCTTGATGAGGGACAGCATGCTGGTGAGGATGCGGGCGCACATCACCAGGTCTCTCTGCTCCTGCATGTGGGCCTGGAGAAGGCGGAGCACCACTGGGAGGAGGATGCATCGTGACTCTGCAACATACACACACACACACACACACACACAGCAGTCAGTAGTGAGACATTGAAGAACCAATGACGCATAAGAAGAGAATGCCAAGAGAACAACAACAGGAGAAACACCGCCTACAAAATAAACCCACACACCGGTACAAATGATGCAAACCCTTATGGACCTACTGTGGTCCTACAGTATCTTTTCATGTGTTTAGGTGCCTGAGTGCACAGTGTTTTTAATTTGCATCAGGGAGGTTTTTGTGCTATATATGGCATTTGGGAGTATGCCACAAATAAAACATCGACACTGTAATTTGCTTCAGTGTGTAATCTTCATTAAGAACAATTTAATGACACAGAAGCAAGCGCACTGTAGGGTAACAATTAGCCAAGGTGTATTATCAAATAGCTGCACAGTGGGAGTGCACGCCAAAAGAGTGTAATACAGACTAATAACCTGTGTGTATGCTGCATGACAAACATGTATCATTGATCATTCTCTGTGTTTTGTTGCAGTGTTTGAATCTGGCTGTTCAAATCTGTTTGCGCTTGTTTGCCTCTGTGTTGTTTATATTTCCTCAGTGTGTTTATGCTCTACATCCATGGCATTATTTTTGTTTGTTTTGCTATTTGCTCAGCGAATGTGCACCCATGTATATGTCTATGTGTGTGCCTATTTTTTCTGTGCGCGCTGGGATGTATTCAATCGTGTTTACATGCTATAATTATGTATGCACATCAAACTGTATTATACACTGTGCATCCGTCTGTGTGCACACGTCTGTACCTGGGTTAATGTAAAGCTGGCTCTCCACCGTCTTGGCGATGCACTGCAGCTTGACGGCCTCCAGGGGGCACTCGGCGTGAACGGTGGCCGGCAGGCTGCCCAGCGTCTCCCGCACGAAGCCGGCCACCTCCCGCACCGTGAAGATCTTCAGCAGCTCGCCGTAAACCGCCGGGAATGTCCGCAGGAACACCGCCTAGGCAGATTAGGACAATATTCAATCATATGAAGTGAAAGGTTTGCAGGGCGCACTGACAAGTTATCCAAAACTGCACACAGGCATAAAGTTAAACACAGAAGAAGACTTGTTTGCCTGAAGCTCATTCATTTTCCTAACTGACCGGTAAATTGAATGGGCATTATGAATCTGTCAAACATAATTTCTCCTCAAAGACTGGAATTTAGCTGTTGCTACTCACTGCTAAAAGCATTCAAGCTGCAAATTAGACCGCGCAGACAATTTGAGAATATGAACATGCTTGTGAGTTTCATATTTTGAATGAGCTTTGGTCAAGAATTTCAATATATTTCAGTGTTAAAAATATGTCATAAATATTGCCAGGGTGGTGTGGAGGTCCTGTATAACTCAATGGGCAGAGTAAGGCAATAACGCTGCCATGGTTAGGCGATCAGTTCCTATCAGAGCCGTTAATATTAAAAATGTATGCACTTGTGGCACTCTAAGGGAAGATTCTGCTGTAGTATATAAGTAATATACCACACATGTCAAGGCTTGATAAAAAAAAATCTCACAGAACCTTCTCTATTCTCCAGTCATTCATCATGTATTCCTCTATGTTTGTGCAAAGCTGTATTGTTGGGAAAATAAAACTAAATATTTACTAGTGAGCCATGAAATCCCCGGCCTGGACTGGATTTGGTTGGACCCATGGAGGTCAGGGATTATGTGGATTAAACTAAAGGACCGTCCAGTGGGAATGCTGTCCGTCTCTGCTTCTAACTCTTCATTTTGTGCTCTTTTTTCCCGTCAAGCACTGTCAAAATCTCACTGCATGATTGAAAAATGAAGATTTCTGTCAATCTAAAGAGTGGTTCTCGAGTACTTAAATCTTAATGTGATTATGCGTTACGATTTAAAAAGAAGGTTTGTTTTATATTTTGCGCATATCTGTAAAATGTTTTAACCTTCGTTTATCCAGCAATGGTTGGCAGAGCATATATGCTCTTTTTTGGCAACACCCTGCTTCACTCACACATTTTCACTTTTGGCAACTGAACAGTTGCACTGGAGCAGCAGAGGGTTCAGTGCCTTGCTGAAGGGCTCCTCCATGGTAATTGCTCAGGGAGATGGAGCGCTTCTTATTCACGTTCCCCAACCAGATCTTCCCAGCTGTGCAGGGATTTGAACTGGAGACCTTCCCTTCATGCTTACCTAACCAAGACACAGGGAATCTAACCTGCATTCTGGCAACATACTGTCTAGTACAGCTGACACACCGTCGCTCTGTGTGTTCACTCAATACAACATCAGATATTCAATCATACGCTGACGCCAACCTAATTCACAGGTGTCAAAGGTGATAGGACAGGAGTTACGCCTGTGTGTGTGTGTGTGTGCCTTTGAGTGTTTATGCTTATGCTTCTATGTGTGTCTGTGTGTGTGTGTGTTGGCCTGTGTGTGTGCCCACATGCCACAGATTAACTAGGATTAGCATTAGCCTGACCTGCATCCTCCCCCAGCCATTGTTGTGTTGAGAATACAGATTAGTCTAGATCAGAAGTCAGTGGAGGGACGAAGCGGGGCTTTTCAGATGGCATGGAGAGCAGAGGAGAGGACACGGCTCGAATGGTTAATGTTACACTCACAACCTAATTCTCATGGCCTCAAAGTGATGAAAAGCCTTAGAAAGTGATTAAAAGTGCAAAACCTGAACTTGTAAAAAGCTCAATAGACAGAAATGCTGGTTTTGAAAGCTCTTTCTGTCATTCTCCTCAGTGTTAAATTGTTCAAATTGTTCAAATGAACTCTGGCGCAGAGTTCACTGTGAGAGACGGACATGATGGATTAATAACTCTTTTTAAAGGTTGAGAATGTCTTTTAATGTCTAAAACCCTTTTCCCCTAATGCTAGAACAAAACATATGTGCAGCCTCCACATAGGAGAGGTGGATAGCAAGGCAGTGTGGGAAAGGGAGTTATTAGTGTACTTGGGGACGGACACACACACACACACACACACACACACACACACACACACACACACACGCATGCCATCACATGCGTGCATATACACAGGTCATGACTGTCTTTACTGTTGAAAGCCCTCCTGGGTTGAGTGGATTAAAAGGGTGTATTTATATATCTAATGGGCTGAGAATGAGCAGGAGGAAAAGTCGGAGGAGGAGGAGGAGGAGGAGAAGAGAACATGAAAGAGGCAGAAGAAAGAGAGGAGGAGGAGGAGGAGGTAGAAGAGAAGAGGGAGGCAAAGGAGGAGGAGGAAGAAGAACAAGCGGGCACAGGGTGAGAAGAAGGGAAGAAGAGAGAGGGAGTGAGATCATAAGAGGCAAAACAGCAACACACACACACACACACACACACACACACACACACAGGCATAGAAAAAGGCACAAACACAAATGCACACACAGGTACAGGCGCAAATACACATACCTCCCCCACAAGCACGCACACACACACACACACACACACACACACACACACACACACAGCTGTTTCTGCTGTGTAATTAGGATTATCGTGGGTGTCTTTAGCTGGTTTGTTTTGGTCTTGTTGGAAATCAGTGCAGGCGGCCGCCTCGCTGTGCAGACCTCCCGCCGGAAAAGGAAAAGCTTGCCACAGAAATTCCACTCCAACTCCAGACCCTCTAGCAGCATGAAATTCAATTACAGCCAATTTCTCACCAATCACAACTGAATTAACAGGGGTCCTCTAGAAAGAAAACATAATACGGTGTGCATGTGCAGACAGGCAAAGACAAGAACACACATTTACAGACAGGGAACGCCACACACACACACACACCTGTGTCTGCGTGACGGGGCTGGTGCCTTTGTTTTCCTGGGAGAGGAAGAAGCGTATGGACATGAAGAGCTCGTGGATGCAGACGCGGAACTCCTCCTCGTTCTGGCCGCCCGTGGCCAATGAGAAGAGCCGGCGAGATTGGATGATGTACTTGAAGATGTACTCGCTGGCCTGGGGGACGGAAAGCACAAACATCGTTTATCATTTGTAGCGAGCCAGAACTACAGTGAAATTGAGCAAAGAGCGATGTAATATCTCATTTCACCCACAACATATTTCACTCCGAGCTTGAAGTTTATGACTCCATTACTCTGAAAGCAAAGTGGCAGATGGGGTCCAGTTTGCTCAACAAAGGAAGTGAGATAACCAAATGATAACCAACCAACCTGACCAGTAATTGCTTGCTTTAAAAAACAGCTGCTCCAGTCAGAGCCAACCTCCTCATTACTGACTCTGAGTCGAGCATCCCAGGCTTTTTGGTGAAAGACTCTCATTAGGATTTGGGGCCCAAACACTATGTGAGCTTGATGATGAGTCTACAGATTAAAAGCCTTTTATGAACTGTTTCCAGAGTGTCTTTTTCATCGCCCCTGACATTATTCAGCTGTCTACGGATAATCCAGTCCAAGTTATTGATATGGAATGAAAGCTTTCTACAGGAGCCCGGTGTTGAGAGAACGAAAAAAATAATAATTCCATAGATCACTTACACAAGGAAACTCTACATTTGTGGTGTATCACTAATTTATCATTTACTGCATGACAGGGTAACATTTACTCTTCGGCACAGAATTATTCTGTGAATGATAAATGGGAAACCGCACCACGGTGGCTGCGATGTGCTTCTCTGACAGCATATCTGCATGAGTCATTAGAATAATGTGATGTGGATTCCCAACACCAGAGGCACAGCATTTCTACTTATTAAAATTGCATGCGGTGTAATAGATAGAGGAGGGGAATAATGAATGGTAGCGAAGATACATTCACTGCTGATGGGGAGATAAATTACTAGAAGTGGCAGTGAGTGGGTACAAGTTTGTTTGTTTATGTGTGTGGGTGCATCTGCGTGAATGGTGGAATTGTGTAAGTGTGTAGGTACATGCGTGTGTATGTGTGTGTGTGTGTGTGTGTGTGTCTGCATACGTGACTGAATGTAAGTGCATCTGCATCTACTCCAATGCTGAGAACATCCCTCTGGCAGCCTATCTTTCTTCCTATGTGCTTGTGTGTGAGCGTGTTTCCCCCTACTGTGTGTGCATGCCCGTGTGTGTGTGTGTATGTGTGTGTGTGTGTGTGTGTGTGTGTGTGTGTGTGTGCGCGCGTGCGTGTTAATGCAAACTCCCTCACCTTGAGCACCTGCTGGATGTGATCCTGGTGCTCTGCGTCAACGATGCGGTCCACGTACCACTTCAGCACTTTGATCAAGTCCCTAGGGAGGAGACATACACACACACAGACACACACACACACACACACACACACACACACACACACACACACAGAAACACACACACATGCATACATACACAGAGGCACCATTCAGCTCGAGCCACTTCGAACATGTCAGCAAGAATCAGCTTCATCAAATTTAAATGGATTTAGCAAATAGGCAACGCAGTGTTTTAAAATGAAACATTTCATCACACATTTGCTATCAATCCATTTCAGAAAAAAATTTTCATTGCCCAGTATTTCATAAATACAGCTGGGCTAATCTAAAATGTTACAATTTGTGAGTAATGATCTCAGGATGACTAATAACTTACTGTAAATAATAACCCCTAGTAAATTCAGTTTTCAAGCTAGCAATCATTTTTGCCAGAGTAGAAGTTGCATTTTTTAATTGGTGGAGTTTGGAACGAACAACAGAAACATCCTCTATTTGCTTGTGCAGTGGTAACGGAAAATAGAAACGCTGGTGGGAGAGGATTTTACCTGGGATTGGATTTTGTGTCACTCATGTTTTCCTACTAATACCTTAATATACTATATATATAATACTGCTTCAAAGGTGACTCACACAGGACCAGTGGCTGACACAAGATCCCATGGTTGACAATCCAAATACATGCTTGCAAAAGGCGATAAAAATAAAGTCTTATTTGGGTAGAATTATTTTCCGTAATTAATGATCTGATCAGGTGCAACACTTCTGTTTTTGAAGTGGAAAACAATACCACAGGTAGAAGAGAGGTGGAAGCAGATGACTCTGGCAACAATTGTGTGTGTGTGTGTGTGTGTGTGTGTGTATGTGTGCAAAGAATGTGACAGCATGGTATCTTAGCAGGTACAGAGAGTGAGAACAAGACAGCCGGTGAGAACAGCAGGTTGTGAATGTGTGTGTGTGTGTGTGAGTGTGTGAGACAAAAGACAGGAGGAGAGGAGAGGAGAAGAGAGGAGAGGAGAGGAGAGGAGACAAAAAAAAGAGACTCAAACATTTCATAATTCTGCAGCCAGGGGGCGCCATAAGCATTGTTTTCACACTTCAGTCAACTCACTGTCAGAAAAGAGCTGGGTAGAGCTCCCTCTCAACACTGATTTAGGGTCAGCTTTGCAGTTTTACAGTTACGGGACGGCCTCTCTTACTGCTAGGCCATGTGACACGTCATTAGAATACAATATGTGGGTAAGGCTGCAATTTTGTGTGCTCAAGACGCTGTTTTAGCCTTGAAAAACCTTATGTGCAATAGTGAAGGCTGAGACATGCCGCACCTGTAGGACAAAGCTCCAGCAAAGTGGCTCTCGATGTAGGTGTCCATGACCGGTTTGAAGTGCTGGAATTTGCTGTCCTGGAGGAGGTTGATGATGTGGACCTGGAGAGAAAATAACAGGAAAAACACAGTATAATAAGAGCAAAAAGATACGTTTCTACAATACAATCCAATGCAGTTGTGTCTTAGCTTGTCATTTTGATTTTTTGTTGTTGTTTTGTTGGGTTTGTTTTAATTTGTAAGTGAGATATTTTCATAAACCCTTTGTATCTCTCCTGAACAATTTATTTATTGCATCCCTTCTGCCTATGATTTTACCATCATTTTTATTTATCACTCTACTTTATGTTTCATCACTGCACAAATAATGTCCATTTTTGGGGTCAAAAGTTATTTGATGTTCATTCATCAATATTCAAACAAGCATGCGAGCATCATCCTCTAAAACGTTGCTGTTTGGTAAGTAAAGGGCTAAAGATACCAAATAACATGAATAATAGTGATTAGTTTTCATTTTAAGGCAACAATCATTTTGTCAGAAATGACATCAAATTTTTCAAATGCCTTATATCTAATTTTGAAATGAAACACTTCCCTCAATAGGATAATGTAAATGGTCTTTATTACCCACATGTACCATCCTTTGAGGAAACTGTCGATTATACGAAAATGTTATGGAATTCCATTCCTCAGATAAACCATAAACCATTGAGTGCATCATTGGTATTTTGCAAGAAGCTGAAACTATTTTCTCATGGGTTGGATTTACTCCTCCATGTTTGGCCTGTGTGTGCAGGCTGTTGTGAAATACATTTTGGATTTGGATTTGTCCAACCGAACGAGATAAGTCCACTTGTCAGAGTTGTTGGATTCATCTCAACACCACAAAAAAGTAAACCTGATGATTGCACTGCTTCACTAGTTATTTTTGTGTGTGTGTGTGTGTGTGTGTGTGTGTGTGTGTGTGTGAGATCGATAGCTGGCCTCTCTCTATCGGTGCAGCGCAGCATGACCGGGGCGAGATTGGTTCACCAAGCTCTGGAGCGTTACATCAGTAGATCTCGCTCAAACAGGAGGTTAGCGTTTGTGTGTGTGTCTGAGTTTGTGTGTGTGTGTGTTTGTGTGCTTTTGTCCTTCACTCTCTTCTGCTGCATAATGTGCACAATTACTATGAGATGGTGCTTCAAATATGATCAAGATGCATGCGTGCCCTCGCACCCAAACACAAACACACACACACACACACACACACAACACTGCTGCTGATTAGCTGTCAGGAAACAGAAAATAGAAATAGATCCATAGACATTAGCGGACCATTAGGACCACTTACCAGCGAATCAAACACCTTCAGCCCATATCTCTGGGAGCTTTCATCCAGAATACCAAAGAGGGTGTCCAGGGTGTCCTGCAGAAACTGGGGGAGGGGGTGGAAGTGGAGGCAGAGAAAAGAAGGATAAAAGGAAGGTGGAAATTTTAAACTTGGATTTTTAAGCCTCGAGACGGTCGAGGCATTGAAGATTTTGCAAAAGGGGATACAACTTAATATTAGGAAGGTGGTCTTTATAGATAACTTTATTTGTGACAGCAAGAAGCATAATCTGGCATAGAGCTACAGCGTTTGATTCATGGAAGAGAACAAGTTTGACTTTTCAGTGCTATACTGGAACATCCTCATCCACTCAAACCGGACTTACAAACAATTTGCCTGAAATCAAATCAGAACAATCAATATTCTGAATGACAGGATAGACAGCGAATCAGGGCTGAGAATCCGAGCCCGGTGGGAGGGCCGTGTGTGTATACCGGACCCACCTTGACGATCTCAGAGCCGTCGATCTCCTTCAGCTTGGACAGGCTGTCGTTGATCCTCTCTGGGTGGGCGCGCCACTTCAACAGGTCCAGCATATCACCTGGAGAGAGAGAGAGAGAGAGATGGAAGAAACACAGAGAAATAGAGAGATAGAGTCATAGAGGGAGATGCAGAGAGAGAGAGAAAGTGACAGGCAGAAGAGATAAAGGGACATGTCGTGTTTGTTTGTAAAGAAAATCAGTATTATGAGAGCAATATGCAGATCAAATCACAAAGCATCACCACACCCTTCATTTACAGCCCAAAACTCCACTGAATACAAACAAATGATGACATTTTCAAGTGCAGCGGGATAAAGGAGATAAAAAGTCATTTTCCTGAGCCAGAGTCCCCAGACAAGCGCATGAATAAATCATAAGCCTCAAGAAGAAAGTCTTTTAGCTGTCTCTTAGGATTCTGTTCAACCTGAAGCGTGTCTTTTTGCAATCACTTTGTGTGTGTGTGTGTGTGTGTGTGTGTGTGTGTGTGCACGACTGCATTCGTTTGAACCAATCTCTTAAATATCTTTTTTTCTTCAAGAATGCACTACAATACTTCTATAATCAATCCACTCACAGCATCTTATTCTATTCAGCTTTTTTCAGTCAGGATGGGGAAATTAACAGCCAAATGCAAGTGAATTTTGCCTGTGGCAGGTAAGTTTGTATACTCTACCATCCATAAGTAGAAGCCATCGCTCAGAGGCTCTGTTTTATTCTAAAAACACTGTTTCCTGGTAAAACAGTGATAGTGTCTGGTGGATTTTGGGACGCGCCAGTGATTGTTGCCAGTGGATAAAAAAAAAACCTTTCCTGTCCTGCTTGTTGCATTTCAGTTTCTCTTTATTGGGGGTTCAGTCGAGTTTCTTCTTTGTTAACTCTAGCCTTTGGGGGACTAGCACAAATTCGAGTGTGGGCTGACATAGAAATCACGGCAGCCAGCTAACCCCGCCGATCGAGGCAGCGCTCGAAATCCAGCTCTGCAAGCAGTGGGATTCATTAGTAGCATTAAACTTTACAGTTCTAAGTGAGCTCTGTAAACTGGAAGATACTCCCACCTGTGCGCAAATTCACACTTTTATTCATAAATATTCTGCCTTGGGAGGGAAATGTCACTTTCTCACTGGCCCATGTCTTGTCATTTTTCTTTAAATATATATACAATGTAATGGATGCTTTTTTACAAAGCACCTTACAAAGTTTAAATATATAAAGAGTGCAGATATATTTAGCATGGGTGGCCCTTTTGGAGCCTGCTGATCACTAACCTTGGCAGTGTTAGTGTCATGCTCTACTCATTCAGCTATACAGTACCACAGAACCAGTGCGGTATTGTCCTAACTAGCCATAATTTCAAATGGGACGAATACAGCAGCCAAATACACAACACAATATAGAGGGCTAGTGGCCAAAATGTTTACATTCCATGTTTCTAGTTTACCGTTCTGTGTGAGCTTGGTGGAGCAGAGGAAGCTGGTGATCCAGAAGGACTCCTTGGTGCCTTTCAGAGTCTGGTTGTTGGACGGCAGGTTGGCCTTGGAGAACGGCAGCTTCAGGTAGCGGGAGCAGTCGGCCAAGTTGGCATTCTCCTCACACTGGAAACAGAGGGAGAAAGCACACACACACACACACACTTGGTGAGTTGGCACGTTAGGGTTATGGAAAAGGAATAAAAGAATGTGATATCATTAAAATGCTAAAGTAATGCTGTATTCACTGTTTCACTGCCAACATGTCGAAAAAATTCATTGCATCATCCAATGCGGCTGAATAAAAATGGCAGAAAAGAGCAGAAAATGTGGTATTTACAATAAGCTGAAAAGAGCTTATGATGGCCTGTGGTAGGATTAAGTAATATGTCAATCATATAAAGCAAAGTATGGGCATGTGAACTCTTGTTTGTCTGCTATATGCCGTGCACAGTGGGTATTGAAAAGAAATATATTGAAAAGTATATATATATTTCATCTTTTTTGAGTTGTTGTGATATGAATTGAGATATGAATTGTGATACATGTGGGTGCTTTGTATCATTGATACTATATCAATAATGATATGATATCTATCATGATTGAGACATGCATTGATACTGCACAGCACAAGAATACCTTGTTTAGGAAGCTGCCTGAAACACCTTTCTCTCTAAGAAAAAATGCAGCCTCTTGGGATTATAGAATTGCAGAAGTAAATAATGAGATTTTGTTATTTTCTAGATTTATTGTGCAGCCCTAATGCACAGCTGAGGCCGCTTGAGCTCCAAAGCTACCACACAGCTTGGACTGATTCCTCTGTGTCTATTTTGGGTCTGAGGAGAAACTAGGCCATGCCAGTTTCATTGAGCTTTTCTGCAACTTCCATCTGGCATTAGGAAGGGCCTTTTCCCCTCATCAGTGGGAGCGCACAAGAGCATGAGAGGCATCCAAAGCTGTCCTCTAAAACTGGCAGGCTCAGGTTAGGGGTTGGTAGGACCAAATCTGGCAACATGACGGCAACAGAGGGCAATGGAAAATAAGAGTTCTTTATAAAATGTTGAAACAAACTAGCTAACAGCAAAATCAATAATCAGTCTTTTGCTCAATGGCCTGCCACACTGCCAACTAAACATATGTGTGCACTCTATGCCTCTCTGTCCACCGCAAAGCCTAATGTTTCTCCACACACCCTTAGCCTGCAGCTGAAGAAAAGCATGTAGTCTGCAATTACTCTGAATTACACCCAAGAAGGCCTTGCAGTAGATTTTAATTGGGCATGCTAGCCACTTCATTTGGTTTAGTCACTTGATGTGTCAAAACCAGGGCTTTATGTGTGGAATTATGAGCGCCACGAGTCTCTTTAGGTGGGCAAAATGCAGAAAATGGACAAAAAAAATGACGTTGGATACAAAAATAGGAAGACCAGAGAAGGGCCCTGTAACAACAGCCATCAACTTAGTCTCAAATGAAACAGGACAATTTGCACATGTGAAATATGGTCTAAAGAGTAAATGTAACATTTGGATACTATCAATCAGAGAAAAATAAACTTCACAAAATCTATTACCATCAAAGTAGAAAATTTACTAATGATCTGTGTGTGGTGGTGGCAGTGAGGGGCATCTATGCCCAGTTGAGTACCAACTGTCTCTCTCTGTCAACTCTCTCTCTCTCTCTCTCTCTCTCTCTCTCTCTCCCTTTCTCTCTCTCTCTCCCTCTCTCTCCCTCCCTCTCTATCACACACGCACACACACATTCACTTCACAGCTTGACAGTATTACGTAAGTGGAAATTACTCATCGGCCTGTCAGCCTGTTATGGAGTCATGTGAGCTGTTTGTCAGCCCATGGCACTAAACAGTGATAACAGAATGGCTGGATTTTGCCATTCAGTCAAAGTGACTCACACTGTGATCTACAGGGCCTAATCCCATCCACAGCAACCTGGGTGACGCAAACACTCAGCGTGTTCATGTGACAGAGCCTAGAAGCGGCAATTTACCAATATGCAGGATGACAATGGAACTTTATTCATTCTCTAACCTAAGGTCAAAAGATATGTCATCAAATGTGTCATGTAAGAGGGACACAAGAGTGGACAAGAAAACACATTGATTAAGGCTGAATAGCTTGAAATATCTTGGAAGACAGATCACTCTCCTGCCCAAAATTAAATTATAGATAGAATGACTTGTTAAGATGAATATTTTTTGCGGTGCATTGTCTATGCATGCAAAGGACACAGTCAATTCAGTTCAGTTCCATCCAGTTAAAATCCCGTGGCGGTGTGGGAACGCAGGCCTTACCTTGTGGATGATGAGCTCGTGGGTGCCATCTGGCAGAGTCCTGCCATCCTCCTGCATCAGAGGAACAAAGGAGTAGCCAAACAGTTTCTTCTCTCCCTTGTCTTTAGCTGTCAAACAACAACACATGGGCATTAGATTGCATCCAAAATACACCAGCGCAGGTTGCAAGTGTCTGACAGAAAAACAAACAAACAAGCAAACAAGGGTATGGAATCAGTTTTGCTTTTTATATTATGCAGTATAAATAAATACACTAAATATAATATAGGGTGGAAGAGACATTCTGCCCAACGTTCCTGTTTTACGGTAAAATGCCTGATAAATGTGAGTCGCTGTTTCTTTAAGAGTCTTTAAGAAAGCTGTAGGCATAATTTACATTATGGCCAAATGGAATATGATTTATTAGCTGCTTTAACAATATTTTTTTAAGTGCACACGGCTCTTAGGAAGTGAGATGTGTAGTGCCAGAGAGGTTTCCACTTCCTTCCATTGCAACACCAGTGATTAATTTAGGCTATGTCTACCAGTCTTCCGCTGATAGAGTTCAGGCTGCATTACTGCCTGTGTGCGTGTGTGTGTGTGCGTCTGTGTGTGTGTGTAACTGAAGGATGACATATTCTCAGTCAGAAAGGATGCCTTAACACGGAAGTATCAGATTTAGCCCTCATGTCTTAGAGTCTAGCTGTTATTTCACTCAGTGCTTTCAGGGGCACAAACTGTATTAAAGCTAGAAATTGGCACTGCAATCTTGCTGTTCTTTGATTAGCTTTTCATACCAAGGAAGTTATTGCTTATGGCACTCAAAACTGTATACTTTTGCTTTTCTTTGTGTATAGTTCAGGTTTTACCAAACTACAAACCCCCACTCCCTTGGGCACTAGGAGATTAGAAAAATGAGATAGTGCTATGAACAGCATGTTTAGCTTAGCTTGCCAGGCCAGGCCAGTTTGCAGCATGTTATATTTTGAAGTCCTTTCCCCTATAGTCTACCAAGTAGACTATATGCTATTATACAAGATAATGGTTAGAGGGCTTGTTAGGAATGCAGGGTTATACACACTGTAAACAAGGGAAGACATTCACATGTTTATGCTGTCCAATAAGAGAAACATGAAAACAGAGCCAGCTCTTCAACACCTGCCTACTACAGCAATAATATTACTAATGATGCTACTAAAGTGCTACTCCTATTACTACTACTGCTACTACAGCAAAACTTCAAATTGCTGTAAAATAAAAAAAGAACAAAACATATCAGCAAACATGGAGCTGTAATAAAGCAAAGTATCGCACTGCTGACACGCCCACGGGTCGTTACCGCTTCCCTTAGCGCAATTTAGGAACCATTTTGGACCCCCAACAAACAAATTAAGAATTACCACTGCAGCATAATGAATGCAAACACGAAAGCAGTTAAATGCAAGTTTATAAAAATGAGCTTTCAGTTTTGTCTTAATTGAAGATACAGAGTTTGCTAATCATATTTCCTCAGGCAGGTTGTCCCGGTGTGTTTGGGAGCCCTGATATGTCTAATATCATCTCCTCAGTTTTGGTGTCACCACAGGCCTAAATTAGACTCTTATTAGACAAGTGAGGCAGCCCTAGGGTAGCAATTCTACCACAGCCAGCAGTAATAAGGGTATTATATCTGCTGCACACAGCCACACAGCCTCCCAGCTTGGCTGCAAACAGCATAATAATACCAGCTTGTTATGAGAGGAGAGGCTCAATCTTCTCCCCAAAGCCCAGAAAGAGGGTGAGAGAGAGAGAGAGAGAGAGGGAGAGAGAGAGAGAGAGAGAGAGAGAGCAAGGTGGTGAATATTTTGGTCATAATTAGTGTTTTTGTCTCATTAGGAGGTAAGAAGTTGGACAAAATAGTCTCATTATGGAAACACTCAAATAAGCGCACACACACACACACACAAACAGGTACAATGTCTGTTTGGGAGTGGCTTAGAGAGAGAAGCGGACTTGTGGCCGGAGGGTTGCCGGTTCAAATTCCTGTGTGAATGTGCAGCAGGGTTGTCACTGGAAAAGAGCAAGGGTGCTCAGTCGACTTCCCCCAGATAAATAAAGGTTAAAAAAGCCCGTCCCCCTCCTTACTGGAGCAGTGTCGGAACTCGAACCGGACGTGCGATCCCCGGAACATGTCCACCGGGATGGGCAGCTTAATCTGCTCCGCCCAGCGCGGGCTGTTGTTGTGGTACAGCACCAGGGAGTGGTACTCATCCCCGCCTGGTTCACCGGAGCCGGCGGCCACATGACTCTGCGAGGAGGACAGATAGAGAGAGGGAAGGTAGAGGTGGGAGCGTGGAAAAGAGAAGATTAGAAGGAAGGGAAAGGGAGGAGCGAGAGGGAGACAGAGAGAGAGGGAAGGTAGAGGTGGGAGAGCGGAAAGAGAAGATTAGAAGGAAGGGAAAGGGAGGAGCGAGAGGGAGACAGAGAGAGAGGGAAGGTAGAGGTGGGAGAGCGGAAAGAGAAGATTAGAAGGAAGGGAGAGGGAGGAGAGAGAGGGAGACAGAGAGAGAGAGAGAGAAGGTAGAGGTGGGAGAACGGAAAAAGAGAAGATTAGAAGGAAGGGAGAGGGAAGGAGCGAAAGAGAAATGGGAGAGCAAGAAAAGAGGAGAGAGAAAAGAAAAGGAGGAGATGAGAAGAGAAGCCAGGGTCAGGGACGAGGTAAGGAGGGAGTTTGGAGGAAGAGAATGAATTAATAAGAGCCAGAAATGAAAAGGCGAGAGATGGAGAAGTGGCAAAATGAGCATCACATGCCGTGTGAATACATGCACAAGCACACACACACACACACACACATATCAATATATTGAAAGCCATCTTGCTCTCACTGCACACACATGTCAATACGGTGAGAATGACATGGCCTTCAATACATGTGTGTGTGTGTGTGTGTGTGTATCCGTGTGTGGGACGGGGTTGCGTGCCAGGCGGTGGCAGCAGTGTGAGATGTGATTCTATTTTCTGTCGGAGCCGAGGCAGGGCAGGAAACCACAGAAGCAGACCGCCACAGCGCTGCACCAGAAACGGACAACACACTGGAGAGACACTTCGCTCTCATCTGGGTCACAGATATTTAAATGAAGAGTTTTGTTCCAAAATAACACATCCAGTATTTAGAAAAAAGGGACACTTGCTCTTACACAATGACTGGAAGCAAAGAATTCAAGATTCTGTTCCCTAAGGACTATCTACTATCCTTTAGACATAACTTAGTCGACAAAATGATAAATATTACTGACAGGATTATCTTAGAGAGCCACTGAATGATGAACTTTGACAGTTATGTTTTTGGCAAAATGGATATATAGCACTCCTCAAATCATATACATCCACACAGATTTAATCAAGACACTACATTGAGAAATGGAAACCAACACTATGTTCCCTCTATGATAAAATAACTGATACCTTGTGTGATACAGTGCATTTTAGCTTAGGAGAAAGAAAATGTGTTTGCCAGGATTTCTGAATGATGAAATGCATTTTGCTGGATTTTGACACAAGGGAAACAGTATGTGTTGCAGAATGATGAAAATGTCTCTTTACCTTGAGGATCTGCCCGTCGATATCCAGCACGTAGACGGTGATCTCCACATTCCTGGCCACGCTCTTCCCGCCTTTCTCAAACTCTCCTTTCTCCAGTGTGATGTAAAGGTCATTCCTCATCTCTCCTGTGGGGAAAGAGCAGTAAAAGAGACCGCAAGACATCAATTATGCATACAGGCAAGCATTTATAATGATCTATCAGCAGTTTATTCTGTATAATGCTATATGTTATGCTGACCTGAAATCTAAACCCTAGTCATGACCTTCAACCATCAGAAGATACAAGATTTCAAATCCATTTTCCCTCAAATGTTGAACGATGTACTGTGTATTCAAATGCTATCTCTAAGTTTAGCAAATGGGGAAAAAGTTTTGCATATCTGTCAGCTAAAAGCATCAGACGTGGCCGTTGTAGTGTCAGCAAAGTTGGCTTGACCCTGTCACCCCACTGACAGACGAGGGGTGATGAGGTCAGCGCAGGACACAGAGGGAAGAAGACATGGAACGAAATAGAGAGAATTAAAACAACACCGCAAAGGAAAAAAGGGCCTGGAGTCACACAAAACATTGCAAGCTGCAGATCCACATTACTTAGAGTAACGCTAAGGAAAGATTCAGGAAAAATACAAATACGAAGTGATGTGCTCTTCTTTTTTTTTTTTTAAGCTTGTTTTCCATTTGCATCCACACTTTCTGTGTCGAAAGGATTAGTGCAGGCTTTGGAAGCACATGCAGCTATGATGAGACTTTCAGTAGAGCGAAGACCACATGAAGGCTGGCAGGTGCATCCTGCAGGCCGAGGCATGATTCACAACAATAACAGGAGGCCATATAAACACACACAGACACATACAAGGACACACACGCACTGTAGTCAAGTGAAAACACCATTGCAGAGCTACATAGTCTTATTACCAGCTGTGCTGTCTATTAGCTCTAAGGGCTGGTCTTCATTTCTACTGACAGATAGACCCACACACATCTGGTCCATAGACACTGTGAGAAAAGAGTTGTGTGTGTGGGCCATAATGCACGTTCGCTGTGAGGGAAAATAATATGGAGACATACAGACATTTATACGGAGCAGAATGCAGA
>NC_136020.1:15046738-15069238 GCF_048128805.1 Centroberyx gerrardi | reverse complement strand
TTGTTTTAATTGTCCTCCTGACAGTAAGTGTAATGAATTGAAGGCCTTAAATTATGCATGGTATTCCATAACTCCTGCATGGAGGTTTTTACAGGGGGGAAACGGGAGAGAAGACACTGACCTGTACGCTAGAGATAGAGAATATTTATCCACTATGCAAATTTGGTGTGTAAACTTGACAACCGACCCAAGTGCTATCTGTTCTCGAATGTTGTTCTGCAGCACAATAATTGCCCTCTGGGAGGAATTGACTTTTCAGATGAGGCTGTACCCTGTGAAAATGAGCTGCAAATTGTGCTGTGCGTAGTTTGAATTGAGAGTGAGCAAAGAAAGATTCACGGGGCTTTAGAAAGGGAAGTAAAAGCAGTGTGAGAGTTTGGCTTGGCAACGTTTCCCAGAATATTTTGGTTAACAATTAACTCCAAAACGGGTGCTACAGACGTGACCGAGTACACATCTTCAAAATTTGCGGAACTGATATCAGGCTTTTATCACTTCATGTTTCACCTGACAGCATTCATGACAGCTATTAGAGCAAGAGAAGGTCAAAGAGGTTGTGAGAAAGTGAGAAAGAGAGGCAACAAGATAACAGTCCTACCACAGTGACAGAGTCAGCTATGTTAATATTATCATAATGAATCTATTTGGCCCACACAGGTGAATGGTTTGATGTTCTAAGCCATAATACATACACAGTACTGGGACAGTGGTGAAAATCTAATTTTGGAATGAAACTCTTCAATCACATGAATTATGAATAGCATTGAATTCTTCATTATTGTGACAACAGACCCGTAGCTTTCCTCTAATGCACTTTGGAATAGAGAGCGCTGAGGCAAATCAAGCGTTTAGCAGGATCAATGTCTGCAGCTGACAGGTACTCAATGGCTAACATCCCAGTCTTTCTGATAAACAGCGCACTGCAGCCAAGGACTGTAAAGCATTAAAATCATTCACTTATAGCAGAAAATTGACTCTCTGTTAATCATGCTGTCGCAGTAATCTGCATACATGCATGCGCATGCCAAATGAAAGCCTGAAGCAGACACTGGCATCTCAGGCAACTTCCGAGGAAACACACTGAAACAAGGCAACAGCAAGCATGTTGTCCTCCACCAACGATGTCATGTTGAATTGGATTTGATTACATAATGAAAATTGCTGGAACGCAGTGGTGAGATGCATAATTCTCCCCAAGTTTCGTCGAAATCCCACCAGCGGTGTCTGAGATATGGCATGTGACAGATGAACAAATGGACGAACAAACAAGACAGAGTGATCCATCCATCAACCAGCACAGATCCTGTCCAAGTGTCCTTCAGCAAGACACTGAATCCAAACCTGATTACTCAGTGTGAGTCATTCTGGATCTTATCTGAAAATCATCGTGCCTAACTGCCTAAAATGTAAATGTAATTATAAAGCAAATCTTACAACAGATCATCATTATCTATATTGCTTGTCGTAACAAAGCTTGAACATGTTCCTATCATGCAGCAGGCCTAACGCACTAATCATCTGGGGAGGAGGAACACACATCTGCGATGTCATCTACTGATAGTCTTGGAGTTTAACAGCTATAATGCATTATATTATCTGTATGCATTATCTGTATTAAATCAGACACATGAGTAGCCATGTGTTATCTGTGATAATACAGCCAGTCAACAGTTTAAGCAGCAAATAAACCTGACATAAGAACTTTATCAAGATTATGTTGGACTTTAATTTGAGATAAGGAAACAGTAAAGTAAGTGCTTGGTTCATATTCATCTGTGCAGGCGAATATTGTTTTCCATTTCAGTGTCATTCCCCGGGTTTATTTTTATCTAAAATTAATTTTGACTTCTCTTGCGCTTATCAGCTCAGCTGCGCAAAGCGCTTTTTACATCTCCATCCACTCAAAGGCGAGTCTGTCATATGGGATTTTGGCTGGATGCTGCAATTTCTATTGTTATTGTTATTAACCGACGTGGTGTAAAGCTCGGATAGCGGCGAGTGTGCTAAATGACTTTGTGTCAGTCGATGTAATTACTGCCTCCCTCCGCGCTCGTGCAAGATTATTCATGATTATTTAATATCCCTGAGTCGTGTGACTTCTGCTCAAGTAATTATTGGTCTTCAGAGGGAAGGTGGAAAGACGAGCTGACTCAGTAGATCAGTCTCACAGATTCTTGCAGTCTCGTTGTGACATTCTTATAATCCCCCTCTCCTCCCTTCTCTCTGGTGCGTGTGCTGATAGTCCTCATCCAATTATCAACCTTTCTGTGGAACAAGCTGTGCAGCTCATGCAAGAATACATGAGAGATGATTCTCTTTATGTAAAAAAGACGCTGAACTTGGTTAATTCACCAAATGAGTCATTTCCTTATGAAAATAACAGCCTGCGGCGAGTTTGCAGCGACAATTTTTCATAAACAAATTTATGCAAATCAGCTTTGTGACAAACTTCTGGGTGAACCGTTGATGATTGCCCGAAGTTTGTTGTACATTTGCGACTACTTACAAACAGCTGCAAACTTGTGACAACAGTTTGTGGAACTCTATTTAGTTTGATGCAAATATGTGTACTGTACTGTAAAATTCATGATTATTTTTACTTCATTCTTTACACTTCCTTCACTTCCTTTCACTGCAGATGATATTTGAAGAGTTTGTTTCCAAATCATTAACAGCAGTTAATCAATATCTCTAAAATATACTGTAGAAGATCCAGTCTGTGAGAAGGTTATCATTTTGTCAATCCAGATCTCTTATGTGCTATCAATCATTTTGTAGGAATAGATGTTACTTTTTCAGTGATGGGTATCTCTATTTTGGAACAAAATTCTTCATCTGTTCCTTGACATTTCTCTGACGTTGTAAAGAACTGAATGTTCTGATTCTCCACCGACCTGTTGCTATGGGAAACTGCTGATGCTGATGATCAATATGGAGGGATTGCAGCTATTTATAAAATCATCTGAATGCATATGCAACCGCTCTGGGCTTCCTGCAGAGACAACCATGTGCAGATTGATGTGCTCCCTCAAGAGAAACTTCACTCCTACACTACTGCCAATCAGACTGACTGACCGGACACTGACTCATAGTCAGAGGCTGATGATGCAAAGCTGAGTTGCTAAATTTGTCAGCAGCACAGAACACGTTTGTGTAAGAAACAAATCCCATAATAATCAAACCATCAGAGAATTTACAGGGTTGAATATAAATTTTGTTTGCATGAGAAGCATACTTAAATGTCATTGGTGGGTAAAAAAAAAAGAACTGAATAAGCACGATGTGGTTCTTACCGGTGTTGGAGCCGGACAGGTTGTATCTGGAATTGGCCTTCTTGATGATGTTCTCATGGATCTGGTACCACTCACTCTCTGTGTTACACCTGAGAGAGAAGACAAGTACAAGTGACGAGTTAAGTTTGGAAAAAACTCAACGTTTCGTACTTAATTCTTTACCTTTTCTATCATGCATGACCATTTTAGGGAAATGGAACTAGTTGCTAGTCTTTTGCGAGGGTGCTGTAGGGTCGACCTTTGCACTCCTTGCTACTGGTTGCTTGTAATGTTGGTGGTCAAGGAATTTAACGTTATTCTAAAGTTCCACTCAACCTAAGTCGTTCTGGATAGGAGCATCAGCTAAATGCCTACAATGTAAATGTGAAATGAATCACACAAAATCAATAGCAACAAAACTGTTATCCAAGAGGCTGGGTAAAAATAGGCCATGAGTGGTTGAGTTTGTGAAGCAAGGCCCTTTCAAAACAAAAGCTAGGGGTTTGATTCTGACCACAAACAACACAGAGTTATTTATTGTTTGTTTGTTTGTTTGTTTTTATCATTTAACTAGGGCGGGTCAATTAAGAACAAATTCTTATTTACAATGACGGCTTGTCTGGACCTAATTCTCAAAACATTCAGAAAGAACTTTAATACTAATCCAACTAATACCTCCCCGGTGTTAGTGATGGCGGGGTATTTTTCTTTGGGCTAAGTCTGTTTGTCCAGTCAGTCTGTTCCAGCTGCAATTTAGGTCAAACTACTGTGTCAATGGTAGCCTTTCCTGTCCCCCAGGGCCGCATGTAGACTATGTTAGACCACAGAGTACTCCTGCTGCCATTGGGGAGGTAGTAAAAAAAAAAATGCTGAGCCTGTGAAGTACGACAGGAAAAAGTGCCTACACAGTGGAAAAATTCTCATATTGTAATGCATAATCGGAATAGTGCCTTTTTGTTCCTGCAATGTTTCAGGTAATGTTTTTCCCTTTAGATTAGACTGTGCATAAATGATTACATTTTCCACCACTGCTACTGTCTTCACTGTATTTAGTTGGACTACCAGGAAGACATGTGTTGAGGAGGAGGAATATGGATCTAGTAGGAATATCTGGCACACAGATATTCAACGTTTAGCATTTGAGTGTGACTGCAGGTGAAGGACTCCACTGGAACATGACAGTGTTTAACATTTACTTTGTAGCTTCATAAGAGGATATTCCAGCATTTTAGGCTACTGTTAATACATCACTTAAATAAGGATGCAGTGACTAACCAATGTCACTATCAACTGTGCTTTAAAATGCCGCGGTTTTCCAACCATAAACATTTCAGAAGCTGTCATTTCTAAGCTCTTTCAAAGCAGCCTTGCCTTCACACGAGACTGCGCCTGTCAAAACTTCTCCCGAAACTGAATCATGTTGTTTGTGTGTGTTTCTGTGGGCAGAAGCTAACAGAGAGGAGATGACATCCAAGCCTTGTACCCACCGAAAAGCACTTTAAATCAGCAGTGTGGGAGCATTTTGGATTCCTCAAAAATAACCAGAAGGTTGATGAAGAAGACTGATATCCAATTTGCAAAAACTTGCCAACATAAAGTGGCTGCCAAAGAGTCAAACACATCTAACTTGCTACAGCATCTTCGAGAGTTAAACCTGCCCATTGAGATTTAACTCAACCAGTGAAATTATTCCTGCTTCAAGAGCAGCTCTGCCTCCAAGAAATGTTTGTATAACTAAAATTCCAATCTGCCATTTTTTACAAATCGAATGCAATGTCCAAGTCAGCTGCTGGCAATTTAAAAAAAGAAGCATGGTTGAAGTTAAAAGGTTTTTTTTACAAAACGGCAGCAAAATTGTACTCTAAAGTACAGTATGGTGCAAAGGTTGGAAGAAGGGACTCAACAGTGAAATATCAATCTATTCGGTCGGTTACAGCGACTTACGCATACACCTTGAGCAGGTGGTCGTCCTTGGAGTCAGCAGTGAGGAGATCTGCGATGCTGACGACAGCACAGCCGAACGGCCGCCTGTACTGTACGCTACACAGGTTCTTCTTCTCCCCCGCTCCCATCCTCCCTGCACACACACACACACACACACACACACACAGGCATGTCATTATATGAAAGCGAAAGAGATACAAAAAAAAGTGCTCAGTAGAATAAAGAAGCAGCACTTTGCATCTCACCTATTCTTATGACATGTACAACAATGTAGACATCCTTTCTTAGATCGCTGCTGCCCAAATCCTGACAAACAAGACAAAACAGATTCACATTCAGTTATAACATGGAGTGTAATCAACCTGAAATGGGTTATTACTGCTTGGCATAGCTTTGAATAGCTCCCAAAGAGCGCATGTACACACAGAGTCACGTCCAATACTCACCACAAATAGAGTGCATTGTCTTTCTGTCTTCTCTGGCGACTTGGGCACCCCGCTCTTATTCAGCCTGACAAAGAACCTTTCACTGTAGGAGAGGAGAGATGGAGGGAAACAGAGGAGGGGGGGGAACACACAGAGAGATGAGTGGGGTTAGGAGTGATGGGCGGGGGTCATCATAAACAACTGAATCCAAGACGCTGGCTGCAGGAACAGAATAAAGATTAGAAACGGCGTCACAAACGTCAAACGCTGAACTGTGGGAACCGGAGGAACAGCTTCAAAGTTCAAACTTCAAACTAAAGCTGTCTGAAACTTTGAAATAGAATAGGAGGCAGCAGATAGAGAGACAAAGAGAAATAGAGAGAAAGACAGAGATATATAAAGCTTGAATTACTGAACCAAATCCCCAACGAAGAACTTTGGTAACATATCCGACAACAGTACAGCCTCGACTGAATGAAATATTCATTGGGTTGTTGCATATTGTGGATTCTCTCAGAGACATTTTAAACCAGATACTGGACTGTCAGCAAAAACAGTGATGGGTAACAACAAAAACTGACTTTGTACATCATCAATAAAGTTATACTGCCATGTTGGCTGTCATAATTCTTCTCTGGTTGTGACAGTAGGCGGAGACCATAAATAGCATGGTGAATGAGGGAAAAAAGTGAGAAAATGTAGAAAAAGTACTTTAAGTTCAATAGTAGAAGGTAAATATATAGATGTAATCATTGTAGAAGTCCCACTTGTGACTGCATGGTTGCTGCTACATTTTGGTTCCATTTCCACAAGGAATTATTTGGAAAAACCAAGTTACAAGAACTGGCCTCTTAAAAGGTTGGTTGTGATGAGAGTTGTATTGTGTTGCATTACGTAGTACAACCGTATAACAGTCAATAAAGAATCTTCTGCCATACTAATGCAGGATTTACAGGATAGATGCATGAAGGGGGATTTCCACAATCACTGTAAGCAGTGGTCAAGATAATTGGAAAGTGTGTTGACAGGTTTCTTGCTTGAATAACACTCGATCATACTGTGATTACACATATCACATAGTGCACAGTATGAGTTGCAGATCTCAAATGACTGACACAACTTTAAAATTGGAAATTCTATAGCCTCACAAAGCAGAATGAACTGTCTAGCAAAAACAGATTTGGCCTCAAATACCCCCACCCCCTTGTGCAGGAATGGAATGGTGTGTGTGTGTGTGTGTGTGTTGGGAAAAAAGGAAAAGGATGAACATAGATTGCCTTTTCATTCTCTTTGTACTCTGCTCTTTCTCTGTCTCCCTCTCTGTCTCTCTCTCTTACACACACACACACACACTCAAAGAGAGGCAGCAGCGGCATCCTGCTGGGCCCGTCTCATCCCGGCTGGCGAGCCGAGGGCTAATCCAGTTAGGTGACTTTCACAGTCCACCGATAAGCAGAGAGAAAACCTTGTAATGCACCAGCGCCTGACAATGAGCCAAGTCGCTGGCACGGCTAGCAGCACAAGCTACAGTAGGCTGGCCCATTCAGGCAAGAGCAAAATATACGCCAACAGATTCTGTAACACTTGACTTCATGCTGCATATACAGCTACAATGGATTATAATGTTTTCTAATGGACTGTGAGCTATTAAAAGCTCTTATCACAAGCTTAAAAGTTGCCATGTCTCGTCCATGATGCAAATAAGAGGCTGCTTCATCGTAGCTGCGCTGTAATTCAATGTTTTTGTATATATAGGGCAGTGCGAGCCATCGTTTGAATTAATAAGGACGTTTATCATTAATTATTTAGAAGCTTATAATACTTATAAGATTTCCTCTCATCGTCCACATTTGGAATGAACCGGTTGAGAATGTTAGCCATTTGATTTGGGTTTGGTTGTCCCTCATTAGCTGCCCTCTGTAACTTTCCAGGCCATTTATCCGGCCATATGGAGACGGATTCCTATGCATTAGACATGAGAGTCGCGCACACTTTCCAAATCCTAATTAACGCTCCATTCTTGAAACCCCAACTGCCAATTAACAGCCACTCCTGCGAACCCAGACACACAAGTCTCTCTCTCTCTCTCTCTCTCTCTCTCTCTCTCTCTCTCTCTCTCACACACACCCAACCCCCCCCCGCCCAACTCTTCGCTCACACAGCTGCAGTGTGTTGATCAGCCTGGCTAAGAGGACCAGTGTCCCCCAATGGGACCATATCTCTCTCTATCACCGCTCGCATTAACATAACATGAATGGTCGACTTCCCTCCCCTTTGGGCCCGGCGCGCCGCTCACAGCGTTTGCTATTTCCTCTCCCGATATCGATGATTGCATTAGGAGCTGTACGCTCTCTCGCCTAGGGGCCAGGGAGGGAGGGGGGGAGGGGGGGGGGGGAGAGAGAGAGTGAGTGACTGGCGTGTAAAATACTAGATAAATTAACTGCCACCGCCGCCGAACTACCACCCCCCCCCCCCTCCCCAAAACCCAAATCCACCCCCAGGGGCCACATGGAAAGACGAGGAAATGACTCCACAACGGAGTAGCAGAGGGAAGGGAAGGTAGGGGAGGGTGTGTGAACATGCATAGACAAGGTTTATCATTATCAATAAAGCAAAGGTGTGGAGATAGGAAGAGAAGAAACAGGCACAGACTGATGCAGACAAATAGAGACAGAAAGACCCATAGACAGGCAGGCAGAGAGACATTTAGCCAGACCGATAGAGAGAGAGAGGCACACACAAGGGCCGAGCCACCAACCACATCCAACCCTCCTTTGACAATTCCCACTGGGCCTCTGCAGTTCATACAAATGACAGTAGCGCACACACACACACACACACACACACACGCACACACATTGCCAGTCATCCATGGCTGTCCTTGTTAAAGCTGAGTGGAAGATGGAGGGAAGCTGTTCGCGCCAGTGTGTGTCGAAAGGGTATGAATGGTCTTCATACCCTGGACTTACGCGTGTGTGTGTGCGTGTGTGTGTGTTTTGTGTGTGTGTGTGTGTGTGTGTGTGTTTGTGGTGTGAAACAGCATGAGCGCTTACCAGGTAGAGAAAACAGCAGGATCATGTGTGAGCATGGTACAGTATGTTGCCTCTGTGTGTGTGCGTGTGTGTGTGTGTGTGTGTGTGTGTGTGTGTGTGTGTGTGTGTGTGTGTGTGTGTGTGTGTGTTGCTAAAGAGCTGGACAGGGGGTCTGTATTGAGCACAAAGAAGCTGCCATGGTGAATAGGGGCTGGTGGTGTTGGCATGGTACTGAGACAACGGGTCGGACCCCCATCTGGTCTCAGACACAAACACACACATACACACACACACACAAACCACCAGCACTGAGGGTTGCGATCAAGTGGCTCCCTGCCAGGTAGCTTGTGTGAATGTGTGTGCGTTTGTGCGTGTGTGTGTGTGTGTGCATGCGTGCACGTGTGTGTGTCTGTTTATGTGTGTGACGAGACAGTGAGAGACAACCTTGGCTAGCTGCCATTAGGAGAATCTCCTGGAAGACAAGTGAGGTAGGAGAAAAGCCCTGCGATCACAACACACACACACACACACACACACACACATTGAACCATGCAGGAACAATGGCTGAGGCCCCGGACTGCCTTTCCCACCCGCAACTGCTAGAAAAAACATAATTAGCTGAGATAGGAAATAAGATAAACTGCAATGAAATAATGGAGCTTTGTATGTGACTGCTGGCTGTGAGTTCCCCTGTCTGTTTTTTAAATCAGAGGATAGAGTCATTGTTCTACAGGCACATGTGTGTATGTTCCCCTTATGATAGGTGATTGTTAATGTTTGTTTTGCTCCTTTTATTTACTTTTTTATACTTTGTAAAGAAAAGTGCTAGAAAAATCGCTATTATTATTACCATTAATATTACCCAGTGGTTATAATGTGCAATGCTTGTTGACTTTTTATGCGTGTTGTTGACAATGCTTTCATAGCGTACACACAACATTTCGTGTGTCAAGAGAAACTGCGACAGCTCCGCGTGTTTAAACTTTCTAATTAGAGGCAACTTTATTCCGTGGAAGAGAATGTGCTGCCTGTAAATCTACTTCAAATGGATGACAGCACTCAAGGAGTCTAATTATGCTTACCTGGCTAAGGTACTCAATCTTTTCAGAAGAGCCAGGAGAGAGAGAGAGAAAAAGAGAGAAAAAGAGAGAGAGAGAGAGAGAGCTCGGAGTTGAAATTAATATGATACCGTTGGACGCTAATCACCCACTTCTAGCCAAAGTGCGGGTTGGGAAAAAGCACTAAAAATTACCTTCATTATCGCAGACTTCAGAGGTGTGAGTTAAAAGGAGACGAGAGAGCACACTTAAATAGACCTTTCCTCATTACGGGTGCTCGTGATGCACCGATACGTTGTGCATGCGTGAGTGTGTATGAACGCATGTCTATCTGCTGACAGCCTTGCACACCCCGGATAAAAATAGAAAAGAGCTCTTTTCTTTTCTCATGTGCCATTACTCACATGGGGAGTTGAGGAAGCTGCAGCCTGCGCTCTACATCCAAGGTTTAAAGAAACTTGGGACAAGAGGGCAGATAATATGACTAGTGGCCGCACAATAGAGTGATTTTCTGCCAGTAACGTGATTAAGTGAATTGGATTTTAGCAGGAGTCGAAGTGGAGTTACTGTATGCTGCTCAAAATGCTAAAAAAACATGAATCCCATCAATGTCACCCTTGTTCCTCTGATGTGACCCAGAGGGGCGTGGAGCTAAGTCAAACACAAGCACGGCTTATCAGAAGAAGTTTCAGTGTTGCTGTTCTCATTTTTTAACCCACTCTTTTTTCTTTCTTGATGAATCTACTTGTTTGCGAGATGAAACGGAATTTATTTCCTGAAGTGTGAAACCGGGGAATTTAAACACAGTATTCTGTCTGACCGACGCCCCATCAGGAGGGTGTGTGTGTGCGTGTGTGTGTGCGTTTCTGTGTGTGCGTACATGCGTGCCTGAGTGTATGTGTGTGTACCTGTGACGTCTGCTACCCACTGTGGTGTTTAACTGCAGACTCCCAAGGCCATCGTCTCTGTTATGTGGACGGCGCTGACACTTTTTTTTACGAGAAAATAGCGCGGCCTTGCCCACTTTTAAGTGTTTAAGCGCATTTTAACAACCTACTTCATCTAATAAATCTTCATGAATATAATTATAATGCATCTTCTAGACTTTAGAGCGGGAGCCGTCAGAGATATCCCCCTGCGATGCATCCATAATACATCTATTCTGCATTCCTTCTGAAATGTCATGAAATGGCATTGAATAATCGTAGTTTAGAACAAAGTTTGAGAGTTTTTTTTCAAATGCATTGATTGCTAGGTCAGTCTTTGCACTTGATTTTTTGTTTTACCAACTGGGAGCATTAATGCAGTAGTAATTTACTGGTTTGTGCACTGCATGCAGTAAAACAATTGAACTTCAACTACTGCAAGTGGCTGCATCTGTATAAAGCGCTTAAACTAGAAAGTATTTGCCTGAGTTGTGTAATTCACTCATTCATTTTCTTTTCTTTCTATTCACTTTACCCTTATATTCCATTCCAGAGGGGTAGCCAAAATATGGCAAGATAATAAATATTATTATTTGTATGCAAAAGAAATGCACTTTCATCGTTTCTTTCTGGTTTCATAGGCCAATAATTTGTTCTTCTTGACACCACCACAAATCTGGACATAGCACTGAGCGACCGATGTAAACTGTCTTTACCTGAGTGGCCGGTTCTCCCGTCCGTCATAGATGTGGAAGTAGACCTCTAGCTCCTCCCCCAGATTGGCGCTCATCAGACTCTTCATGTGGACAAACAGGTGGTGGGTGCTAGCGGGCACGGGGGTCTCCTTCTTACGATGCCGATGTTCCATCTACAAGAAGAGAAGAGAAGAGAAGAGAAGAGAAGAGAAGAGAAGAGAAGAGAAGAGAAGAGATCAAAAATTAAAGTAATGAAAAAACATACTGTACTGCTCCAATATGGGTATAGAGGGATACATTTAGAAAGTGTAAAAACATACTCATATCCATAAGCACAAAATCCTGAAAGATCATGAAATGTAGGACCAAAGCCTATTAAATACAGTTAATACTGTGGAAAAAACAGCATGTGCTGAGGTCCCTAGTCTAATATTAATCTTAAACTCTTATAAAGCACATAATGGGTCATCCTAAGATAATGTTTTTGAGGATTGTCTTATCTGTGCTTTGGAAATGATGAGTTTTATAGTTATATAGCATTTGGGCGTTTCATTTGGATGCATACATATTATTTATTATTAGGCACCAACTGCTTTAAAAAGGGATGCCTACTGTTTAATACCACTGGCAGCAGGTTGCCACAGCATGCTTCCCTTAAATCTGATTCGTCTCACATAAGATACTGTCCTGTCGGTGCCAACGATAAGAACGGGATACAGACGTTCACACACGGCATGCACACACTGGCGCACACACAGACGAACAAACACATTACACATATGGTGTGGCAGGTATATCACTGTTTTGGAAAATACATTTAAGATCTTTTATCATCTCAAACAGGGCATGAAAGTAGCAAAAATAATAATTCTACCTTTTTTTTCTTTGGTTTATTTATTTACCTCTAGCACCTCTCTATCATATGTGATCATTTTCTGGAGACAAAGAAATATTCGTAACATCCATTGTCAGGGTGCTGTGACTTTGAACGTTGCACTGTTTTCTATTGGTGGCTTGTAATCTCGGTGATTTAGGAATTAAAACACAGTGTAAATCAGTCCAACAGAACAGCTCTCACATCTCAGCCTCTGGTACTGCATTTACAATCTCTGGTATTACACGCTACATTAACTCAACAAGATCTATATCAACGAGATTTATCTTTTAGCCACACACAGCCTGGTGTGGCATACAGAATTACATACAGTATACACACAGTAGGCATATCAGTGTGCACATTACAGCTGTGTTTATAAGAGATTCATCCTAATCCGTTGTCAGCGTCCAAAAAGACAAGGACTAGCTGAACTGAGCATCAAGGCAGGGCTCACACACACACACACACACACGCACACACACACACAGACACACACACACGCACACACAGAGCACCAGATGGTCAGTGGAGCCCCTGCCAAATCTTGCCCCGCATACACTGCTGTAGTAGGAAGTGAAGAGATGAGGAGGACAAGAGGAGGATGAGGAGAGAGGAAAAGGAAAGAGGAAAGAAAAATGGAGAGAGCTGAGTGGAGGACAAAGCCCTTAAAGTAATACACTAATGCGTATGTGTTTGCTTAGTGGAAAGTACAAGCTAGCTTTGCATCATCCCAAAAGCACCGCTGAGTATTAAATACTGAATACACAAAGGTGAAACTGCTACCGATTGTCTCCTGCATTGATAAAAGAGATTATTCATCAAAATGTTTCTTTTTAGAGGACTTAAACATGCTAGGAAATTATATCACAAGTCATTTCACAATTGCAATATCTGTCAACATATTGGTTCGTCCCTATAAGAGATCCCAAAAGAAAACACAAGACTTTTAGCAACACTTAGTTTGTCTATTTTTTGTGTTTTTTTCTCTTCGAAACCTTGCTTACGTAACAGGGTTAAGCCCCTGGTTTGATGCAGAATGACTCGGTCTTTGCAGGCCTATAATAAGTCGTGGTATTTCATTAGGAGGTTATTTTCAGTGTGTCATTTAAGCCGCCCGGCGGGAGCAGTGTGGTTATATGACGGCTTCAGCATGACTAGACACAAAGGATAGACATGACAGCCTTGGAACAACACTGGCAACCCTGTTGGCAACACATAGCGCTGTGGGCTAGAGGGAGGGAGAGAGAGAGAGAGAGAGAGAAGGGAGCTGAACACAGAGAGAAAGAGAGAGAGCATGCCCATGTGTGTGCTTGCCCAACCATCTTATTATTGTTCACCCGGTAATCTTTTCCAGCACGCCGGGCTAAACAGCGTGAAGCGCGCGCCACGCCGAGCGACCGTCTAAATATCCTCCGCTTCTAGAAGGAGAAAGGGTCAAACCGAGGCTGCGGATCGAGGAACTTCCACTCTTTCTACATCCGTCCTTCAGTTTCCCTTCATCACTCACTTCTACACCGCTCCTTAAGCCTCTTTTCATCTCTCTTTTAAGCTTGTGAAGAAGGGAGACCTGTGTGACATAAATGGGAAGTGAGAGAAGATGCGTGTGCGTTTGCGTGTGTGTGTGTGTGTGCTATTATGCAATCTCCATGGTGATAATTGAAGCCATGGAGGAGATTTTACTATGCCCGTGCAAATCTATCACCACTGTCTGATCTGCCACCGGTAATGGGATCTACACTCGGGCCCGCTGCACACTCTCTGCTCTGAACTCACTCTCCCAGGAACAACTAGAGGTTTGAAGCTGACTTGCCTTGGCACTAAAGACGGCTTTAGTGCCAAGGAAAGACTGGGGAGCCAGTTCGGGATTTGAGAAAGGTTTCTCAGCAATACTGACTTCAAAGCCTCTACCAAAGAAATGCTTGAAGAGAGTCTATTTTCAGGACTGTACTTCAAACCCATGATTATGTAGCCTACATATGAAGGGTTTCATTGTAAAATGCTGCATATCCATTTTTGCTACCTGAATTTCCTCAGTCACTAATTCAAAGACGCAGAAGATTCGGTCCTCACAAATAGAACTAGTTTGCAGTTTGCATGTCTTTTGATGAGTCATGACTTCCACAGTAACCCAAAATGTGCTTTGCTTGCATACAGGCAATCATTTTGCAAGAGTAGATCACCTTTTTATCAAATGGTAGACTCATCATGTAGAGTCTATGCAGTGCTTTGTGCTATCAAATCCCTCTCATCTAATGAACTGAATGTAAATGCTGAATTCAAAACGAAATATTTTTTGCATACCACTTAACTCCTCGTCCCTGTGCAGCAGTCAGGCTACATGTTCCCACAGTACCCCCCCACACACACACACACCTTTTCCCTGCCTTCACCACACACACACACACACACACACACACACACACAGACACACACACACACACACATACCAGCTAATCTTCATCTCAATTCAATTAATCCACACCACAGCAGCACAGTGTAATATGAAAACAAAGGAGCTGCTCTTGTAAACAAAGGTCTCACTGAAAATTACCAATGTAATTTAGGCTCAATGTGGTGATTGGTAATGCCTGTGTGTGTGAGTGTGTGTGTGTGTGTGTGTGTGTGTGTGTGTGCGTGTGTGGATAGATGGCGGCAGTAAATGCCTGTCTTTATCATGTCCCAGTATTGGGGAATTGCAGTCATTTGCTCATATTGTACGGCGTTTAATAGAGGTGCATTAAGCTTTCATCCTGCTATGCCTGCTTTTGTTTTGACTAACAAAAAAAACAGATGGATTAAGAGCTTCAATTACCACTGCGGAGGGAAAGCCATCACAGTGTGCATGCGTGTGTGTGTGTGTGTGTGTGTGTGTATGTGTGTGCAGAATTCTCTCCACAGTGCATCAGGGCAGAGATGTGGTTGCCACGGTAACAGCAGTTGGGGCTCGGAGAAACCGAGAAGCAGGGAGCAAACGGCGGGGGAAGGAAGGAGAGAGTGAGCGAGAGAGGTATGGAGACAGATGGAAAGAGGGAGAAACACAGATATTCAATCACAATCGTATTTTTTTCCACATGTGAGGAAAAAGACACTGATGCCTGTAGCTCATTCAGTGAACACTGAAAATGAATTTTGTTCCACAATAGGAGGAAAAAAAAGCGGCCTGCTCTGACAATAGCATAAAATGACCACAGATTATGGTACTTTTTCAATAAACTGAATGAGAAGATGAGGCAGGAAACTAAAATGTGATGTGAGGAATGGTTTGAACCCATGGCAAAGGCAGAGCACTACACCACATATACATATATATATTTTTTTTTTCAGATTTAGTCCAGTCTGATGCCATGGACCAAGTGTGTGTGACGTCATTTCCCATTCTACAAAGCAAGACATCCACATGCAGACATGCGCTTTCGCCAGTGTGGAAACTGACTGTCTGCATGTGACACTGCAGGATCAGCTGGGGCGGCCAAATGATGCTAAAACTCCATCATGGTTGTTTTGTGATACTTCATCGGCCGTGGAAATTCTCTTTCTGCTTGACAGATTCAGTGTCTTGCTTCAGGACATTTCAGCAGGGTGGATGCTTGCTGACGCGGAGGCTCGAACCCCAGGTCTCCCAGTTGAAGGACGGCCACCCTGTGGCCTAACTGAGGTGTCATTTTGAGAGCTGTCCAGCTGTCCAGCAAAGCCACTCACCAGTCTGTAAAGTTCTGTGACGCTGATTTCATCTGGGTCCACCATGCTGAACTCTCGCCTGGGGACCAGGTCCAAGCCGAGCTGTCTGTAACACACACACACATACAAACACATCATGAAAACACATCCACAGATAGAGGTAGTGAATGAATTTCATGTTGTTTAAATGTTTAAAGCAGAGAGTTCCTCATCTGTTGCCATCCAAAAAAGGCAAGGACTGAACTGAGCATCAAGGCACACACACACACACACACACACACACACTCACACACACACTAAACTTGACAGATTGTCCTCCTCTCCCAGGAACAGATGAAAGAGAAAAGTTTCTCTTCATTTAACCCTGCTGCTCCGCCCACTGTCCTCCTTCTCCTCCTTCCTCCCTCTGCTCCCCTCCACCTCTTGCTCATCCCCTTCCTCTTCCTTCCTCTCCTCCTCTGCTCCCCTCCATCTCTTCCTCATCCCTTTCCTCTTCCTCCTTCTCCTTCGCGGCCTCCTCCCCTTCCCTACCGCCGACCAGCTCTTCCTTTTCTCGCTACTAACCCCAATGCTCCTCTTCATCCTCTGCCTCCATCACCTCTTCTTCTTCTCCTTCTTCCTTTTTTTCTCATCTTCCTCTTTTTCCTTCTCTTGTTCATTTTCTTAAACTCTTTCCTCACCTCCTCATCCTCCTTTTCCTCACCCTGACCCATTCTTTCTTTTTCTCTTCTTCCTCCTTTTAACACTCCCTCTTCCTCCCTCTCTTCCTCTTCCTCCTCCCTCTGCACCTCCTCCTCTTCCTCCTCCCTCCTCCCAGGGTGGCCATCTTAGTGGACCGAGATGGTGTGTTAGAGTGTGTCTCCTTGTCAGCGCTAAGAGAGACAGGCCTAGTCAACCGTACCGCAGCCCACAGCTAGGGACTGTCCACACATCTCCACATAAGGAATAGGCAAGTAAGTGTGTGTAGGTGTGTGTGTGTGTGTGCATGCATGTGCGTGTGTGTTGAGGGATTGAGGAGGGATGGCGGTAGGGAGACAGAGTGTGTGTGTAGGTGTATGAGAGAGAGAAAGACAGAAAGAGAGGGAGGGACAGAACGACAGAGGGAAAGAATGGGGACTGACAGAGTAAAATGGAGAGAATGAGTGAAAGGGGGTGAAGGGGAAAGAGAGAGAGTCGAGAGAGAGAGAGAGAGAATGACAGAACAAGTCAATTTTTTTGTTTCACCCCCATGGCATGGAGAGAGAGAGAGGAAAGAGAGAGAGGGAGTGCTGTCTGTTTGATGGGGAAGGGAGCTGATTGAGTGTAGAGTGTGCCTGCAGGGAGAGAGAGAGCGCGAGAGAGAGAGAGAGAGAGAGAAAGAGAGAGAGTATATGTGTGTGTGTGTGTGTGTGTGTGTGTGTGTCTGTGTTTGTCTGAGAAAGAGTGAAAAATGAGAGAATCAGAGTAGCCTACGGCACGAAAGCGAAACATTTAGAAGGGCCAAAGAGCAACCCAAGAGCTAGGAAGACAGAGTTAACAAGTCATTTTAATCACATATTCAGTCTTAAATTCTTATTTTTTTGAAAAGTTATGCCAATGGAGTGAGATAATTCCACCTGTTTCCAATACAGTTTAACTTGTTTTGTTCTAGAAACGAGTGTCGATGTCTTGAAATGCCAGAATAGACCATAGACCTATTAACTTACATCTGGAAACTGGCAAGTACAGCCCAGTTATGTTTGACTGTTGTGTACCAAGATAGCTTACACATCATATAAACATCAGGATAAAGGGACATAGGGACATAGGTTCATATTTTAAGGTAATAGGCCTATATTTGGCCCGGCCACTATAGCTAGCTACCGGCATCTAGCCTAGCTAGCCAGCTAATTAGCTAGTACGCTAAATTCCCTGCTAAATTAAAGCATTGTAGTTGTTGTTCCTGAGATTACTGGCTAATTTGATAACTGTTGAGTCTATCTGAAGTCCTCACTTATGCAGGAACTGTATGTCAATCTTCTCAGAGTCTCCCACCTCGAGTGTGATGTAAATTCAAAATGACCAAAATTATTGAAATAAGCTGTTTTGCAGAAACAAGTAAAATCACATCACTCCATGCAGCAGATTTAACACTCAATTCTAGATGAACCAACTTGTTAAGATGGATATGTTTGCAGTGTAACAGTAGGCTAAAAGAGTGTGCTTTTGCATATTCAACAACAATTTTGTAAGGTTAAGATCCTGGCATCAAGCTGTCCAAGAACCCTGACAAGGAGTATTAGCAGTGTATCTGTGTGTATTCCAAAATAATTCCCACTGGAGCGATATTCAGACAGATATTTGGATGGATCTCCACCGCTCTCCTACTCACTCGTTGCCCCAGTCCAGTCTGGCAGTGATGTGCTGCTTGACGTCCCGCATGCGGTCGTGGGTGAGGTGGCCCACCAGCACCTGCCTCCTCAGGTCCAGGATTTCATTCATCACATGCCAAAGCCGGTGGAACAAATCCCCCTCGTTCTTCTGCAGAAGGACGAAACGGCGGGGAGGGGAGTGAGGGAGGAGAAGATGTGAAGAGAGAGGGAAAGAGGAGAAGAGAGGAGAGAAGGGCGAGGCGGAAAGAGCGAGGCGCGGAGCGGAGGAAAGTGAGTAGAGAGGAGTAGAGATCGGGTCAAAGAAGACGAATGAAAGGCAGATTGACGGGAGAGACAGACAGAATGAGGATGAGAGAGGGAGAGGAATGGCAAGGGGAAGACGGAGAGAGAAAAAAAGAGTGAAGATGCAGATGCAGTGAGCCACCCGAAATGTAAGTGAAAAAGAAGAGAGAGAATGCAGATGAAGGAGAAAGCCAGATCAACAGTGAGAGAGGGAGAAGACGACCCAGGGAGAGAGAAGCAGACGGAAGGACTTAAAATGGATTTGTGCAAATTAGCTTCAATGTCCTGCTGCTTTTTTCCTTCAATTTATGCACTTTGATCTGCAAGTATTCATCAGCTCAATTTAATCAGCACCCCAGATAGCTTAATAGGCCACAAACACAATCAATCCAGCTAATGAATGTGTATGGAAAAGCTTTGACTGTTTGCAGCTTTTGAATTACCCAGGGCCAAATAAATTCCTTTCACGAGAAAACGAAAAAGGCAGCTCCACTTAGCCAGTAGTTGATATTGAAGTCGATTCTCATTCATGAGTTTGTATGTGTGTGTGTGTGTGTGTGTGTGTGTGTGTGTGTGTGTGTGTGTGGCGGCATGTGGGTGCGAATGCTTACCACATAGAGCTGTTTCCACATGGCACCCCAGTCTCGCAACGTTGACGTCATCTCTGTGATGACCGAGTCTTCTGTTGGGATAACTGTCTCAAATTGCCTATAGGTTGGAATTGCACACACACACACACACACACACACACACGCACGCACACACACACACACAGACACACACACACAAAAGAATTGTATCATTCTGAGCATTGGAGTTAGCGCTCAAATCCACAACTTCATCTCATCTTCTCACCTTCTCTCACACACACACACACACACTAACACACACACAGAATGAATGAGAATGGAAAAAGACACGTAGACAAACATGGACCGCTGATTACTTACCCTTTATTCTTGATATGGGCGTTCTTCAAGTGGATGTAGTTGCATGGGAAGATCCCCTTTGGACAGAAGATAAACAGGTTAATGAAAAGCCATTCTAATGCAATCCGAATCAATCGACTCCAATGCCATCAGCACCATCTATTTACATGTGGAGATGATGCACATAATCAATATGCTGTTAAGTGTGTTTGTGGGTTGAAAGAAGGAGGGAGAAGGGAGGCAGACAGAAACAGAGACAAAGAGATAAAAGAGGAGAGCAGTGGGATTTAGGAGAGAGACAAAAAACAGATGAAAAGACTGCGTGTGTGTGTGTGTGTGTGTGTGCACTGTTTGACGTTATTAAACTGCAAGTTGCTCCCTATTGACTTGAAGAGATCAAAGCGGAGCCAATATTTCAGTATCTGAGAATAAATGCAGCACACACACACACACACAGACTCCACACACACATACACACACACCTAACGCTTTACTTCTAACTTGTCTTATACTATAATATATTCATATTCACCGAACAAGAGCTTTGTGACGCTCACATTCATAACTGTCAATTCGACTGTTAGCCTGTGTCATTTGTAACATCTGTTATTTGTGCCATACATGCGAAGCTTAATTGCCAATATTTTATTCTGTTAGAGTAATTTTGAGCAGGGGGACTTTTAATTTGACACACACACACACACACACACACACACACAAACACATGCACACACACACTCCTAAAGTCACCCACCTTGGCATTTGGATTCTTCAGGATGAATCCTCGGTACCAGCCTGCAGAGACAAAACACCGTTTTAATTTCCACCATGTCACTGTGACTTTCACACCTATTATCTCTTTATCTGGCTTAGACTGCAGAATACACAGGGAGAGGAGGTGGGGAAGAATGGAATACATTTAATAAGGGAGAGGGAGAGAGATGTGTGCATGTGTATGGATGCATAATGTGTGTGTGTGTGTGTGTGTGTGTGGGCGTGTGTATCTGGCTGTGTGTGTTTGACAGTGATTTAATGAAAATCATTCCTATCCTTCTGACAGCTGTACGTACCAAGTAATTTCATAACACGCCCACCAAACCTTCATTTTTATTCCAACTCAGTGCCATCTGATAAGGGGACTGAGACACTGCTGAATGGCTAACTAGGTCTCTCACTGCCAAATGGATAACTTTCCACTTCCACTAAAAATACCAACACCACTTCACAACACACACACACACACACACACAGTAAACTGTATAAAACGGTATATGTCACAGCAGCACTCAATTCACAAGTACACGGTGTTACAGAGCAACTTGTTTTGCAGCGTTTTCTGTGACCACAGACCAATACACGGTCGAAGGGAGTAACCTGTGACACACTCAGCTACTGAAAGCCACACTGTGACCTGTCTGAGCAGGTGTGAAAAAAGCAGAGATTGGTGAAAAAAAATAAGCCTTGCACTCTTTTCACACCGTTATACACTCCAACCTGGGCTCACGCCAAATGAGTAAGTGCCAGATGCCTCGGCAAAGCCCAACATTGATTACAGTAAAAAACGATCTAATACATTTACATCGAGGGCTTTGGGCTGATGCTCTTACCCAAACCGACGATTTTAAGCTGTTGCATTCATTGTAAGTCCCTCTAGATAAGAGCTTTAGCTAAATGGCTAAAATGTAAATGTATTAGATCATTATAATCGCTGTTGGGTTTTGCCAGAGCATCTACGACTTAGGCAATATTTCTGTCCCTGATTTGATTTGGGGATCCCTGACCAGGCTGGCATAGAGAAATCTGCCTGGGTCTGCAGTGTGAAACACATAGTACTTGCTAGATGAGCCATTTATTCAGTAGCAGAGGTCAAATAGTGAGACAGCTCTTGGCAAAGGTTTATGTCAGCAAAGGATGGCAAGGCGAGACTCATACATCAGTCGGATGTGATAATCGATCCATATTTTTACAGCACTTTACACTACGCGCAAACCGCATTCATCGCTGCCATGAAAGTTAAAAAGTTCAAGAAAGAGCCGGTGACGTGCCTCTAGTCAAAAATCAATTACACTGCGAGCAGGCGGCGCTAAAGACGGGCGCCGTATGTCAGTGAAGACACCGCCACTTGGCAGGCTCCTGTGTTTAGAAGTGTCGACAGGAGACGGAGTATCAACACGAGGCAGAGCCATTAGTCTGTCTCCTCTCTGCTGTCAGCGGCCCGTCTCTCAGCCTGCCATGACTTTGATTTCGTTCCTCCCCTCTGAGCAGAGCGCTCCGCTGGCTGCGCTATTGTCTGCTTCCTCTGGGCCTTTCGCCGCAATATTTGCATCCCTCTGGCGGGCTGGCTGCCTGTCTGTGTGCCTGTCTGTCTTTCTGTCTGTCTCCCCTACATGTCTGCCTGCTCAAAGAGAGAGAAAAAAAAAAACAGGAAGTGAGACATAGTGTGTCAGCTCAGGAAGAGGGAGGTGTGTGTTTTTGTGTGTCTGTAACTGCTTATTTGTGGGAATGTGCATAACTGCGTGTCGAAAGGTTCAAAGCCGAGCGGGTCGGTGAAACCTAGAGTGAAACACAGATTCACAGAGAGAGAGAGAGAGAGAGGGAGAGAGAGAGAGAGAGAGAGAGAGTGCTTCGCTATGATACTACATTTGATGTTATTCTTGAAATTAAAAAAGGTAAAATATACTGAGATGGTGAACTAGCAAATTCCTCCTCACCTCGGGTCCTATGATTTCCCATTTTAATAGGGTTTTTTTTATGACGACCATCACTGTTCCATCCTCTTAGAAATGTAATATAGTCTACCTCATTATCAGTGTCTCTCTAGGACTTTTATTTTTATATTTATTCATTTTTATTTCATTACTTTTTCTTACTTTTGGTGCACTGTGGGGGGTGGAATAATAAAAAAAAAAAAAGGAAAAATGTGAACAGCTATCAGTATGTACACTCACTGAGCACTTTATTAGGAACACCTGTACACCTTCATATTCATGCAATTATCCAATCAGCCAATCGTGTGGCAGCAGTGCAATGC